>NW_027257941.1:515000-593403 GCF_045791955.1 Oncorhynchus clarkii lewisi
TTGATATAGAATATCTGTTCTATTCTTGATGTAGAATATCTATTATATTCTTGATGTAGAATATATATTATATTCTTGATGTAGAATATCTATTCTATTTTTGATGTAGAATATATATTATATTCTTGATGTAGAATATCTGTTCTATTATAGATGTAGAATATCTGTTTATTCTATTCTTGATGTAGAATATCTATTCTATTCTTGATGTAGAATATCTATTCTATTCTTGATGTAGAATATCTATTCTATTCTTGATGTAGAATATCTATTCTATTCTTGATGTAGAATATCTATTCTATTCTTGATGTAGAATATATATTATATTCTTGATGTAGAATATCTATTCTATTCTTGATGTAGAATATCTATTATATTCTTGATGTAGAATATCTGTTATATTCTAGATGTAGAATATCTGTTTATTCTATTCTTGATGTAGAATATCTATTCTATTCTTGATGTAGAATATCTGTTTATTGTATTCTTGATGTAGAATATCTATTCTATTCTTGATGTAGAATATCTGTTTATTGTATTCTTGATGTAGAATATCTATTCTATTCTTGATGTAGAATATATATTATATTCTTGATGTAGAATATCTATTCTATTCTTGATGTAGAATATCTATTATATTCTTGATGTAGAATATCTATTCTATTCTTGATGTAGAATATCTATTTTATTCTTGATGTAGAATATATATTCTATTCTTGATGTAGAATATCTATTATATTCTTGATGTAGAATATCTATTCTATTCTTGATGTAGAATATCTATTCTATTCTTGATGTAGAATATCTATTATATTCTTGATGTAGAATATCTATTCTATTCTTGATGTAGAATATCTATTATATTCTTGATGTAGAATATCTATTCTATTCTTGATGTAGAATATCTATTCTATTCTTGATGTAGAATATCTATTATATTCTTGATGTAGAATATCTATTATATTCTTGATGTAGAATATCTACTCTATTCTAGATGTAAAATATATATTATATTCTTGATGTAGAATATATATTCTATTCTTGATGTAGAATATCTGTTCTACTCTATTCTTGATGTAGAATATCTGTTCTATTCTATTCTAGATCTAGAATATCTATTATATTCTTGATGTAGAATATCTATTCTATTCTTGATGTAGAATATCTATTCTATTCTTGATGGAACAGGACTAATCGCACTATAACAACAGCCCCTCTGGCTTTACAAACAGGTCAGAGGTTAATGGTAGAATCACTCTCACTGACTACTAAACACAGGTCAGAGGTTAATGGTAGAATCACTCTCACTGACTACTAAACACAGGTCAGAGGTTAATGGTAGAATCACTCTCACTGACTACTACACACAGGTCAGAGGTTACTGGTAGAAGTGTTACTGACAGCAGCAGTCTCACTCAGGCCTCCATCAGGTGCCCTGTCTACAGACAAGAGAGGTGAAGGCCTGGGGTCAGACTCCACCCTGTCAGGTTGACTGCAACACTGTCAGTCTGCAGCTAGCAGAGAGATGAGGAACCCTGGTCCCAGCCGACACACAGTCTGTATAGTATGGAGAGGTGGAGCTCTGGGGCGAGACTCAACCCTGTCAGGTTGACTGCAACACTGTCAGTCTGCAGCTAGCAGAGAGATGAGGAAACCTGGTCCCAGCCGACACACAGTCTGTATAGTATGGAGAGGTGGAGCTCTGGAACCATGGGATGTGACTTCTCAATACCAGACTGGGTGCACAGCAGACTGTCTGTCTGAGGTAAGAGAGATTGGACCCTCCTCACTCCTCACCACCAGGCTGTTTACTGGCTGACAAGACTGGCTGTCTGAGGTAAGAGAGATTGGACCCTCCTCACTCCTCACCACCAGGCTGTTTACTGGCTGACAAGACTGGCTGTCTGAACTGAACAAGGCAAAGCTGTGATAGATGAGGGATGGACTGGCTGTCTGTTGAGTCATGCTAGGTACAGCTGGGATAGATGAGGGATGGACTGGCTGTCTGTTGAGTCATGCTAGGTACAGCTGGGATAGATGAGGGATGGACAGGCTGTCTGAGTCATGCTAGGTACAGCTGGGATAGATGAGGGATGGACTAGCTGTCTGAGTCATGCTAGGTACAGCTGGGATAGATGAGGGATGGACTGGCTGTCTGTCTGAGTCATGCTAGGTACAGCTGGGATAGATGAGGGATGGACTAGCTGTCTGAGTCATGCTAGGTACAGCTGGGATAGATGAGGGATGGCCTGGCTGTCTGAGTTGAGTTGCAGGGGACTTGACTCATCAACACCAGTCTGTCTGAGTTGAGTTGCAGGGGACTTGACTCATCAACACCAGTCTGTCTGAGTTGAGTTGCAGGGGACTTGACTCATCAACACCAGTCTGTCTGAGTTGAGTTGCAGGGGACTTGACTCATCAACACCAGTCTGTCTGAGTTGAGTTGCAGGGGACTTGACTCCTCAACACCAGGCTGGTAGAGTTGAGCTGTCTGTCTAGGTGTGCTTGGTTAAGGGTTGAACTGGGCTGCCTGGCCTGTCAGTCTGAGTCCCTGACAGGATTATTGCCTGCAGGTGCTTTCTGTCTCTCTGTCTCTCTCACACACTCACTCACACACACACACACTCACTCACACACTCACACACACACACACACACACACACACACACACACACACACACACACACACACACACACACACACACACACACACACACACACACACACACACACACACACACACACACACACACACACACACACACACACACACACACACACACACACACACACACACACACAATCAGAGCAATACGTTCAGGGATCTATCCAGCAGACCACCACAGGAAGACTTAATAATGGAACAGATAGCATGACGTGTTACTACGAAGACTGCTTGGGTGTGTGAGAGGAAGACTGCTTGGATGTGAGAGGAAGACTGCTTGGGTGTGCGAGAGGAAGACTGCTTGGGTGTGTGAGAAGATGGCATGTTACTACGAAGACTGCTTGGGTGTGCGAGAGGAAGACTGCTTGGGTGTGTGAGAGGATGTCATGTTACTACGAAGACTGCTTGGGTGTGTGAGAGGATGCCATGTTACTATGAAGACTGCTTGGGTGTGTGAGAGGAAGACTGCTTGGGGGTGTGAGAGGAAGACTGCTTGGGTGTGCGAGAGGAAGACTGCTTGGGTGTGTGAGAGGATAGCATGTTACTACGAAGACTGCTTGGGTGTGTGAGAGGAAGACTGCTTGGGTGTGTGAGAGGAAGACTGCTTGGGTGTGTGAGAGGAAGACTGCTTGGGTGTGTGAGAGGATGGCATGTTACTACGAAGACTGCTTGGGTGTGTGAGAGGATGGCATGTTACTACGAAGACTGCTTGGGTGTGTGAGAGGAAGACTGCTTGGGTGTGTGAGAGGATAGCATGTTACTACGAAGACTGCTTGGGTGTGTGAGAGGATAGCATGTTACTACGAAGACTGCTTGGGTGTGTGAGAGGATAGCATGTTACTACGAAGACTGCTTGGTTGTGTGAGAGGAAGACTGCTTGGGTGTGTGAGAGGATGCCATGTTAATAAGAACTCTGTCTGAGGCCACTTGGAGTGAGTGAGTGAGTGAGTGAGTGAGTGAGTGAGTGAGTGTGTGAGTGTGTGAGTGAGTGAGTGAGTGAGTGAGTGAGTGAGTGAGTGAGTGAGTGAGCGAGTGAGTGAGTGAGTGAGATATGTAGGAGTGTAATCTCGGGATCCCAGCACCAAATCTTGCTTGGTGTCACCTACAGTAACTAACTCCATTGATATTAACACCAGTCATGGTAGATTAACAGGATCAACACACTGAGGGTAGACAGATGATCGACACACTGAGGGTAGACAGATGATCAACACACTGAGGGCAGACAGATGATCAACACACTGAGGGTAGACAGATGATCGACACACTGAGGGTAGACAGATGATCGACACACTGAGGGTAGACAGATGATCAACACACTGAGGGTAGACAGATGATCGACACACTGAGGGTAGACAGATGATCGACACACTGAGGGTAGACAGATGATCGACACACTGAGGGTAGACAGATGATCGACACACTGAGGGTAGACAGGTGATCGACACACTGAGGGTAGACAGACGATCTAGGGTAGACAGATGATCGACACACTGAGGGTAGACAGATGATTGACACACTGAGGGTAGATAGATGATCGACACACTGAGGGTAGACAGATGATCGACACACTGAGGGTAGACAGATGTGTGTGTGAATGGCTATCCTGTGCTCTTTTATTGCTGGGATCTGTTCCTTAGCAACCGTGTCCCATTTGCCTTGTCTGTCCACGCCGCTCGCCGCTTGCTGCCTTCCGGGCGCCACTGCAGTACTTAATGTGAACACGATACTGTGTACCTCTCAAATGGCACCCTATTCCCTATATAGTGCACTACTTTAGACCAGAGCCCTATGGCACCCTATTCCCTATATAGTGCACTACGTTAGACCAGAGCCCTATGGCACCCTATTCCCTATATAGTGCACTACTTTAGACCAGAGCCCAATGCCACCCTTTTCCCTATATAGTGCACTACCTTCAAACAGGGCTCGGGTAGGGCTCGGGAAGGGCTCTGGTAGGGCTCGGGTAGGGCTCGGGAAGGGCTCGGGTAGGGCTCTGGTAGGGCTCGGGATGGGCTTGGGTAGGGCTCGGGAAGGGCTTGGGTAGGGCTCGGGTAGTGCTCGGGTAGTGCTCGGGTAGGTCTCGGGTAGGTCTCGGGTAGGGCTCAGGAAGGGCTTGGGAAGGGTAGAGAAGCTCGGGAAGGGCTCGGGTAGGGCTCGGGTAGGGCTCGGGAAGGGCTCGGGTAGGGCTCGGGTAGGGCTTGGGAAGGGTAGAGAAGCTCGGGAAGGGCTCGGGTAGGGCTCGGGTAGGGCTCTGGTAGGGCTCGGGATGGGCTTGGGTAGGGCTCGGGAAGGGCTTGGGTAGGGCTCGGGTAGTGCTCGGGTAGTGCTCGGGTAGGTCTCGGGTAGGTCTCGGGTAGGGCTCAGGAAGGGCTTGGGAAGGGTAGAGAAGCTCGGGAAGGGCTCGGGTAGGGCTCGGGTAGGGCTCGGGAAGGGCTCGGGTAGGGCTCGGGTAGGGCTTGGGAAGGGTAGAGAAGCTCGGGAAGGGCTCGGGTAGGGCTCGGGTAGGGCTCGGGTAGGGCTCGGGTAGTGCTCGGGTAGTGCTCGGGTAGGTCTCGGGTAGGTCTCGGGTAGGGCTCAGGAAGGGCTTGGGAAGGGTAGAGAAGCTCGGGAAGGGCTCGGGTAGGGCTCGGGAAGGGCTCGGGTAGGGCTCGGGTAGGGCTCGGGTAGTGCTCGGGTAGGGTTCTGGTAGGGCTTGGGAAGGGCTTGGGTAGGGCTTGGGTAGGGCTCCGGTAGGGCTCCGGTAGGGCTCGGGTAGGGCTCGGGTAGGGCTCGGGAAGGGCTCGGGTAGGGCTCCGGTAGGGCTCCGGTAGGGCTCAGGTAGGGCTCCGGTAGGGCTCGGGTAGGACTCGGGTAGGGCTCGGGTAGGGCTCGGGAAGGGCTCGGGTAGGGCTCGGGTAGGGCTCGGGAAGGGCTCGGGTAGGGCTCGGGTAGGGCTCGGGTAGGGCTCAGGAAGGGCTCGGGTAGGGCTCGGGTAGGGCTCGGGAAGGGCTCGGGTAGGGCTCGGGTAGGGCTCCGGTAGGGCTCCGGTAGGGCTCGGGTAGGGCTCGGGTAGGACTCGGGTAGGGCTCCGGTAGGGCTCGGGAAGGGCTCGGGTAGGGCTCGGGTAGGGCTCCTGTAGGGCTCCGGTAGGGCTCGGGTAGGGCTCGGGTAGGGCTCCGGTAGGGCTCCGGTAGGGCTCCGGTAGGGCACGTGAAGGGCTCGGGTAGGGCACTATATAGTACACAGGGAGCCAATTTGACATGCAAACCATTTCGTTTTGGGACTTTGTTGCCAAATATGTAAATCTATTTCTTCTCTCCTGTAATACATGTGATCTGCTTCAGCGCTCATGGAAGTGGGGTTTCCTCAACGGGTATAGAATTTGTGAATGTTCATCCAACCAGAACAGAAGAGGAGCCAGGCGTATGATTCTGACATTACAATACTCTAGTTTTTTAATAATGTGTGTTATATAGAGCGTCGGGCATCTTCACTCGTCGTTGTCATCATCTTGGGCCTGACGCACAGTTGACATAAAACCGTACAACTTGGGACTTTCTCTTAAAATCCCTCTTTGATATCAAAGAGAGACGTGAGTAAAAAGGGGGGTCGCTGCTTGTTTAAGGAAGATAATTTCATTTGGTTTTAGCTGACGGAATAATTGATGAGAACTAGGGTTGCAAAAATCTGGTAATTTATGGTAAAATTCCTCGGTTTTCGAGTCATCCTGGTTGAAAGAATCCTGGAATTACGAGGGAATATGTAGGAAATTCAGGAAATTCAGGAATCCTTAAAAACAGGATTTCTGGGAAATCAGGATATTTGGGGAAAGTTAACGGAATTTTAATAACATCTAATAAAATGGCTTTGTGACATATTTTCATTCCTGTAATCTGAGAGGACCCATATCATCATCATCGCCATACTCTTCATCATCACCACCATCACCACCCTCATCATCATCACCCTCATCTTCATCATTATCACCATCACCATCATCACCCTCATCTTCATCATTAGCACCATCATCTTCATCTTCATCATTATCTTCATCATCACCACCATCATCACCATACTCTTCATCATCACCCTCATCATCATCACCCTCATCTTCATCATTATCACCATCACCCTCATCATCATCAACACCATCATCACCCTCATCATCATCACCTTCATCATCACCACCATCATCACCCTCATCATCATCACCCTCATCTTCATCATTATCACCATCACCCTCATCTTCATCATTATCTTCATCATCACCACCATCATCACCATAATCATCATCATCACCACACTCTTCATCATCACCCTCATCTTCATCATTATCACCATCTTCATCATCATCACCACACTCTTCATCATCACCATAATCTTCACCATATCACCATACTCATCATCGTCATCACCATCATCCCCATAATCTTCACCATCACCATACTCTTCATCATCACCACCATCGTCACCACCACCACCATCATCATCACACCATCATCATCATCATCAGATGTCGTACCTTTGCAGATGGGCGTGGTAGAGCTCCAGGTGCCATTGTGGGTACAGGTGCGAGTTGTGGCCCCGCCTGCCTCTATCAGGTAGCCAGGCTGGCACATGAAGGTGACGTTGTGGCCCACAGTGAAGTCCTCTCCAAACCTTAGACCATTAGCAGGAACACCTGGGTCAACACAGCTGATCACTGGTGGGACGATACAGAGACAGACAGGGAGAGAGATAGACATTAGTGGGATCGTTGTAGACTGGTCCCAGATCAGTGTTGTAGCCTGGTCCCAGATCAGTGTTATAGACTGGTCCCAGATCAGTGTTATAGTCTGGACCCAGATCAGTGGTTGTGTTATAGCCTGTCCCAGATCAGTGTTATAGCCTGGTCCCAGATCAGTGTTATAGCCTGGTCCCAGATCAGTGTTATAGACTGGTCCCAGATCAGTGGTTGTGTTATAGACTGGTCCCAGATCAGTGATTGTGTTATAGCCTGGTCCCAGATCAGTGTTATAGCCTGGTCCCAGATCAGTGTTATAGTCTGGTCCCAGGTCAGTGGTTGTGTTATAGCCTGGTCCCAGATCAGTGTTATAGCCTGGTCCCAGATCAGTGGTTGTGTTATAGCCTGGTCTCAGATCAGTGGTTAAGTTATAGCCTGGTCTCAGATCAGTGTTATAGCCTGGACCAAGATCAGTGTTATAGCCTGGTCTCAGATCAGTGTTATAGCCTGGTCCCAGATCAGTGTTATAGCCTGGTCCCAGATCAGTGTTATAGCCTGGTCCCAGATCAGTGGTTGTGTTATAGCCTGGTCTCAGATCAGTGGTTAAGTTATAGCCTGGTCTCAGATCAGTGTTATAGCCTGGACCCAGATCAGTGTTATAGCCTGGTCTCAGATCAGTGTTATAGCCTGGTCCCAGATCAGTGGTTGATGATGTCATATACCGTCAGAGGAGATGATGTCATATTCGATCAGAGGAGATGATGTCATATACGATCAGAGGAGATGATGTCATATGCAATCAGAGGAGATGATAGCATATACCGTCAGAGGAGATGATGTCATATAGAGTCAGAGGAGATGATGTCATATTCGATCAGAGGAGATGATGTCATATACCGTCAGAGGAGATGATGTCATATGCGATCAGAGGAGATGATGTCATATACGGTCAGAGGAGATGATGTCATATACGATCAGAGGAGATGATGTCATATACGGTCAGAGGAGATGATGTCATATACTGTCAGAGGAGATGATGTCATATACAGTCAGAGGAGATGATGTCATATACCGTCAGAGGAGATGATGTCATATACGATCAGAGGAGATCAGAGGAGATGATGTCATAAACGATCAGAGGAGATGATGTCATATGCGATCAGAGGAGATGATGTCATATACGATATGAGGAGATGATGTCATATACGATCAGAGGAGAATGTCATATACCGTCAGAGAAGTTGATGTCATATACGATCAGAGGAGATGATGTCATATACCGTCAGAGAAGATGATGTCATATACGATCAGAGGAGATGATGTCATATACCGTCAGAGAAGATGATGTCATATACGATCAGAGGAGATGATGTCATATACGATCAGAGGAGATGATGTCATATACGATCAGAGGAGATGATGTCATATACGATCAGAGCTCTGTGTGTACTTTGAGTTGTCGTGTGGTCCTGAAAGACTCTTCTATAATTAGACCTGAATAGAAGATCCTGAAAGACTCTTCTATAATTAGACATGAATAGAAGATCATGAAAGACTCTTCTATAATTAGACCTGAATAGAAGATCCTGAAAGACTCTTCTATAATTAGACCTGAATAGAAGATCCTGAAAGACTCTTCTATAATTAGACCTGAATAGAAGATCATGAAACGGACAGGAAACGGCCAGACGAAACATTTCATCACAACGAAATAGCCGCAGCAGTACATCCTTAAAACACGCTTTAAGTTCTCAACCAACTGTTGATTAAAACTTTAAACAAATAACATCTCAAACCAAAAATAATTCCAACCAGTAACACGAAACCTAGACTCAGTCTTACCTTCATCCTATGGGGCAAGGCTAACGTAAAATAAGTCAGCCAGTCAGCCAGTCAGGACAATAGTCTACTTCCCAAAATGGCACCCTATTTCCTATGTAGTGCACTACTTTTGACCAGGGCCCATAGGGCTATGGTGGAGAAATATATATAGGGAACAGGGTTCCGTTTGGGACACAGCCATTGTAATGTAGAGAGAGCTGTGGGATGCTGAGTTCATCTATTCAACAATAGAACTGAGCTTTTCATTAGAGCCTCAGTCACTATGCTGTATCTCAGGGGTCCACAACTGGTGGCCCGCGGGTCGAATTTGGCCTCCCGGGTGGTTTTATTTGGCGGACCATGTTTTCTGAGCCAAAAAACAAACAAACGATTTGCAGTCTACTAATTATTTGTAATGATGTTCCGACCCCCCCCCCTGACCATCCGCTCAATAAAAACATTGTCTGCATCGAGAGAGACAGAGAGGAAAGAGAGGAAAGAGAGAGAGAGAGGAGAGAGAGAGAGACAGAGAAGAGAGAGACAGGGAGAATAGAGAGAGAGATGAAAGAGAGAGACAGAGATGAAAGAGAGGAAAGAGAGAGAGAGAAAGGAGAGAGAGAGACAGAGAGGAAAGAGAGGAAAGAGAGAGAGAGAGGAGAGAGAGAGAGACAGAGAAGAGAGAGACAGGGAGGAGAGAGAGAGAGACGGAGGAGAGAGCGACAGAGATGAAAGAGAGAGACAGAGAGGAGAGAGACAGAGAGAGGAAAGAGAGAGAGAAAGAGACGGAGAAGAGAGAGAAAGAGATGAAAGAGAGAGACAGAGAGGAGAGAGACAGAGACAGAGAGAGGAAAGAGAGACAGAGAGAGGAAAGAGAGAGAGACAGGGAGGAGAGAGAGACAGGGAGGAAAGAGAGGAAAGAGAGAGAGAGAGGAGAGAGAGAGAGACAGAGAAGAGAGAGACAGGGAGGAGAGAGAGAGAGACGGAGGAGAGAGCGACAGAGATGAAAGAGAGAGACAGAGAGGAGAGAGACAGAGAGAGGAAAGAGAGAGAGAAAGAGACGGAGAAGAGAGAGAAAGAGATGAAAGAGAGAGACAGAGAGGAGAGAGACAGAGACAGAGAGAGGAAAGAGAGGAAAGAGAGACAGAGAGAGGAAAGAGAGAGATACAGGGAGGAAAGAGAGGAAAGAGAGAGAGAGACATATTTCCCTCAGATTACACAGATCCACAAAGAATTCGAAAACAAATCCAAATTTGAAAAACTCCCATATCTACTGGGTGAAATTCCACAGTGTGCCCTCACAGCAGCAAGATTTGTGACCTGTTGCCACAAGAAATTTTTTGTTGTTTTTCACTTTATATATTCACTTTGTATGTTGTCTACCTCACTTGCTTTGGCAATGTTAACACATGTTTCCCATGCCAATAAAGCCCTTGAATTGAATTGAATTGAAATTGAGAGGAGGGAGAGAGAGACAGAGAAGAGAGAGACAGGGAGGAGAGAGAGAGAGATGGAGGAGAGAGCGACAGAGATGAAAGAGAGAGACAGAGAGGAGAGAGACAGAGAGAGGAACGAGAGAGAGAAAGAGACGGAGAAGAGAGAGAAAGAGATGAAAGAGAGAGACAGAGATGAGAGAGACAGAGACAGAGGAAAGAGAGGAAAGAGAGACAGAGAGAGGAAAGAGAGAGAGACAGGGAGGAGAGAGAGACAGGGAGGAGAGAGAGAGATCGAGGAGAGAGAGACAGATGAAAGAGAGAGACAGAGAGGAGAGAGAGAGATCGAGGAGAGAGAGACAGATGAAAGAGAGAGACAGAGACACAGAGAGACAGAGAGATAGAAAGAGAGAGAGACAAACAGAAATAGAAAGAGATAGAGACAGACACAGAGACAGAGAGAGACAAAGAGAGAGACAGAGAGAGACAAAGAGAGAGACAGAGATAGATAGAAAGAGAAAGAAACAAAGAGAGAGAGAGAGAAAAACTGGCTAAACTGACAGAGAGAGGACACATTGGCAAGCAGCTGCTACAGCTTTATACCAACCACTAAACACATGATTGGTGGGCAGAGAGAGGACACCAGGAACGAGGGAACAATCCATAAATCATCCAATGCTATGTGTCTCTAGCCAAATGTTCTAGCTATCTCCTAGCAAAAATACTATCACCACAGAGTCAGACTGCTGTATATTAACAGTTATGGTATCTGTGGTCCTAACTACTGTATATTAACAGGTATGTTATCTGTGGTCCTAACTACTGTATATTAACAGGTATGGTATCTGTGGTCCTAACTACTGTATATTAACAGGTATGTTATCTGTGGTCCTAACTACTGTATATTAACAGGTATGTTATCTGTGGTCCTAACTACTGTATATTAACAGGTATGTTATCTGTGGTCCTAACTACTGTATATTAACAGGTATGTTATCTGTGGTCCTAACTACTATATATTAACAGGTATGTTATCCTAACTACTGTATATTAACAGGTATGTTATCTGTGGTCCTAACTACTGTATATTAACAGGTATGGTATCTGTGGTCCTAACTACTGTATATTAACAGGTATGTTATCCTAACTACTGTATATTAACAGGTATGTTATCTGTGGTCCTAACTACTGTATATTAACAGGTATGTTATCTGTGGTCCTAACTACTGTATATTAACAGGTATGTTATCCTAACTACTGTATATTAACAGGTATGTTATCTGTGGTCCTAACTACTGTATATTAACAGGTATGTTATCCTAACTACTGTATAACAGGTATGTTATCTGTGGTCCTAACTACTATATATTAACAGGTATGTTATCCTAACTACTGTATAACAGGTATGTTATCTGTGGTCCTAACTACTGAGGGAGAATATTAGTACCAGTCCTAACAATACTGCTGTCATCAACAAGAAACAAGACAAACTTTCCTCTCTTCTCCTTGAGAGTGACTTTTCTCTCTTCTCTTTGAGAGTGACTTTTCTCTCTTCTTCTTGAGTGACTTTTCTCTCTTCTCCTTGAGAGTGACTTTTCTCTCTTCTCCTTGAGAGTGACTTTTCTCTCTTCTCCTTGAGAGTGACTTTTCTCTCTTCTCCTTGAGAGTGACTTTTCTCTCTTCTACTTGAGAGTGTTTGACTTTGATCCTTCGGAACCTCTATGATCAATAAAAGCTGTGAGGTTTTGTGAACCGAGGAAATGACCGACTTCTTTAATGGATACGTAACGAGAGAACCTCTTGGTACCCAAACTGTTGGTGTCCCTGAACCGGTCAGTTACATCTGAAGTGGAGCGATCAAAAACACACATCTAGTGGGGGGGGGGGGGGGAGCCAGGAGAGGATGAGAGAGAGAGAGGCAGAGAGAGAGACAGAGAGAGCTAGAGGGAGAGAGAGAGGGGGACAGGGAAAGAGCGAGGGGGACAGCGAGAGAGACACAGAGAGAGAGAGAGAGAGAGACAGAGAGAGAGGGGGACAGGGAAAGAGCGAGGGGGACAGCGAGAGAGACACACAGAGAGAGAGAGAGAGAGACACACACACAGAGAGCGAGAGAGACACAGAGAGAGAGAGCGAGAGAGAGACACACAGAGAGAGAGAGAGAGAGACAGAGAGAGAGGGGGACAGGGAAAGAGCGAGGGGGACAGCGAGAGAGGCACACAGAGAGATAGAGAGAGAGAGACAGAGAGAGAGGGGGACAGGGAAAGAGCGAGGGGGACAGCGAGAGAGACACACAGAGAGAGAGAGAGAGAGACACACACACAGAGAGCGAGAGAGACACACAGAGAGAGAGCGAGAGAAAGACACACAGAGAGAGAGAGAGAGACAGAGAGAGAGACAGAGAGAGAGAGAGAGAGAGACAGAGAGAGAGAGAGAGAGAGAGAGAGAGAGAGAGAGAGAGAGAGACAGAGAGAGAGAGAGACCGAGAGAGAGAGAGAGAGAGAGAGAGAGGGAGGGAGGCAGAGTTCAGATGAGCAGCAGCACCCAGCTATTCCTAGAGAGTAGGGTCGTCAACAGGACTGTTCTACATAGAGAATAGGGTCGTCAACAGGACTGTTCTACATAGAAAATAGGGTCGTCAACAGGACTGGTCTACATAGAGAATAGGGTCGTCAACAGGACTGTTCTACATAGAAAATAGGGTCGTCAACAGGACTGGTCTACATAGAGAATAGGGTCGTCAACAGGACTTTTCTACATAGAGAATAGGGTCGTCAACAGGACTGTTCTACATAGAGAATAGGGTCGTCAACAGGACTGTTCTACATAGAAAATAGGGTCGTCAACAGGACTGTTCTACATAGAGAATAGGGTTGCATTGCAGATCCAGACTTGAATGTTTCTGCCTGTCTCAGAGCGACTAGAGAGGCTCCCTGGAAAGCATCACTTCTCTCTCCAGAGACTCATTTTTGTCCCAAATTGAAACCCTCATCCCCTTCCTCTCCCTACACCTCCTCCCTCTCCTCTCCCTCCTCCGCCTCCTCCTTCATCTCCCTCCTCCTCCCCCTCCTCTCCCTCCACTTCCTTCCTCCCCCACCTCCTCCCTCCCCCTCCTCTCCCTTCTCCTCCTCCTCTCCCCCCACCTCCTCCTCCCCTCCCTCCACCTCCTCCTCCTCTTCCCTCCCCCTCCCTCCTCTCCCTCCCCCTCCTCCACCTCCTCCCTCCTCTTCCTCCCCTTATTCTATATCTTGTCTGTACTTCAATGAGTCAGACACAAGAGTAATGATGCTCTGGGAGAAATGTCATTCTGTTAAAGAGTTATTATAGGGCCAATTGAATATAGATTGACACAACATAATTCAATTACAACATATGGGGCTCGTGCCTGAAGATGAGTTTAGATTAAAGGCTGTCTAACAGAAAGTGGGACAACATCTACGGCTAGCTGCTATTTAGCATTTTATATTACCGTAACACTATACTGTATCTTTGTAATAATTTAGTTTCAGTTCAGGATAACTAACAGACAGTCATTTAGTTTCAGTTTAGGATAACTAACAGACAGTCATTTAGTTTCAGTTCAGGATAACTAACAGTCATTTAGTATCAGTTCAGGATAACTAACAGTCATTTAGTTTCAGTTCAGGATAACTAACAGTCATTTAGTATCAGTTCAGGATAACTAACAGTCATTTAGTTTCAGTTCAGGATAACTAACAGTCATTTAGTATCAGTTCAGGATAACTAACAGACAGTCATTTAGTATCAGTTCAGGATAACTAACAGTCATTTAGTTTCAGTTCAGGATAACTAACAGTCATTTAGTTTCAGTTCAGGATAACTAACAGTCATTTAGTATCAGTTCAGGATAACTAACAGTCATTTAGTTTCAGTTCAGGATAACTACAGACTGTCATTTAGTTTCAGTTCAGGATAACTAACAGACAGTCATTTAGTTTCAGTTCAGGATAACTAACAGTCATTTAGTTTCAGTTCAGGATAACTAACAGACAGTCATTTAGTATCAGTTCAGGATAACTACAGACTGTCATTTAGTTTCAGTTCAGGATAACTAACAGTCATTTAGTTTCAGTTCAGGATAACTAACAGTCATTTAGTATCAGTTCAGGATAACTAACAGTCATTTAGTTTCAGTTCAGGATAACTAACAGTCATTTAGTATCAGTTCAGGATAACTAACAGTCATTTAGTTTCAGTTCAGGATAACTAACAGTCATTTAGTATCAGTTCAGGATAACTAACAGACAGTCATTTAGTATCAGTTCAGGATAACTAACAGTCATTTAGTTTCAGTTCAGGATAACTAACAGTCATTTAGTTTCAGTTCAGGATAACTAACAGTCATTTAGTATCAGTTCAGGATAACTAACAGTCATTTAGTTTCAGTTCAGGATAACTACAGACTGTCATTTAGTATCAGTTCAGGATAACTAACAGACAGTCATTTAGTATCAGTTCAGGATAACTAACAGACTGTTGTACTTTTCAGTCATTTTGTTTGTCATTTCGGATCAGTTAGGAGACGGTGCTGGACGAGGTATCAGTAGTACTTACTGGTGCAGTTAGAAGTGGTGCTGGACCAGGTATCAGTAGTACTTACTGGTGCAGTTAGGAGACGGTGCTGGACCAGGTATCAGTAGTACTTACTGGTGCAGTTAGGAGACGGTGCTGGACCAGGTATCAGTAGTACTTACTGGTGCAGTTAGGAGACGGTGCTGGACCAGGTAACAGTAGTACTTACTGGTGCAGTTAGGAGACGGTGCTGGACCAGGTATCAGTAGTACTTACTGGTGCAGTTAGGAGACGGTGCTGGACCAGGTATCAGTAGTACTTACTGGTGCAGTTAGGAGACGGTGCTGGACCAGGTATCAGTAGTACTTACTGGTGCAGTTAGGAGACGGTGCTGGACCAGGTATCAGTAGTACTTACTGGTGCAGTTAGGAGACGGTGCTGGACCAGGTATCAGTAGTACTTACTGGTGCAGTTAGGAGACGGTGCTGGACCAGGTATCAGTAGTACTTACTGGTGCAGTTAGGAGACGGTGCTGGACCAGGTATCAGTAGTACTTACTGGTGCAGTTAGGAGACGGTGCTGGACCAGGTATCAGTAGTACTTACTGGTGCAGTTAGGAGACGGTGCTGGACCAGGTAACAGTAGTACTTACTGGTGCAGTTAGAAGCGGTGCCAGACCAGGTGCCGTTGGCCAGACAGTGTCTGGTGGGCGTGCCTGAGAGGAGGTATCCATCCATACAGGAGTAGACTACAGAGTGGGTGAAGGTCGTACCGTCGACCCGGAAAATACGGCCGTGAGCAGGTGTCCCCGGGTTACCACAATGCACCGCTGGAATGGAGGAGAGACAGAGAGGTAGGGAGGAAGGGAGAGAGGGAAAGAGAGAGAGAGAGAGAGAGACAGAGAGGTAGGGAGGAAGGGAGAGAGGGAGAGAGAGAGAGAGAGAGACAAAGCGAGGGAGGGGGAGAGAGAGAGAGACAGAGAGGTAGGGAGGAAGGGAGAGAGGGAAAGAGAGAGAGAGAGAGAGAGACAGAGAGGTAGGGAGGAAGGGAGAGAGGGAAAGAGAGAGAGAGAGAGAGAGAGACAGAGAGGTAGGGAGGAAGGGAGAGAGGGAAAGAGAGAGAGAGAGAGAGAGACAAAGCGAGGGAGGGGGAGAGAGAGAGAGAGAGAGACAGAGCGAAATAAAGAGAGAGAGAGAGAGAGAGAACGAGAGACAGAGAGAGAGAACGAGAGACAGAGAGAGAAGGAGAGACAGAGAGAAAGAGAGACAGAGAGCGAGAGAGAACGAGAGACAGAGAGAACGAGAAACAAAGAGAGAACGAGAGAGAGAGAGAGAACGAGAGACAGAGAAAGAGAGAGAACGAGAGACAGAGAAAGAGAGAGAACGAGAGACCGAGAGAAAGAGAGAGCGAGAGAACGAGAGCGAAAGAAAGAGAGAGCGAGAGCGAGAGAGAGAGAGAAAGAGCGAGAACGAGAGAGAGAGAGAGCGAGAGACAGAATTAAGGGGGGTCAAAAACACTAATTGCTCAACACTGATCTAATGTCTTTCTAGAACATAAAATGTGACTCATCCAATCCAGATGATTATTAATGTCATGTTTGGTAGCAGGAAACTAAGAGAGGATTCTGTTCTATTTCCCGGTGTGTCTCTCCACCCAGCACTTCATTATATTGCATTACCAAAATGATTTGCCTTCTCAAATGACTTAATTGTCTGGAAAATTGTTAAATGATTTCTGATGCAGGCAGCTATAGGCTGTAGGGTGACGCGGTAGGAAGGAAGGAGAGGTTCCCCCACTCAATCACTTCCTGACACGACGAGGCCACTGAAAGGGGTTGAACGTGCTCTGAATGTGTTGGCTGTTATAGGGTAGTGCACTACATTTTGTCCGGAGCCCTATCGACCCTATCAAATATGGTGCCGTTTGGGATGCACCTTATTCAGCCATTTTCAGTGCTATGGACCCTGGTCGAAATGAAGTTCCCTATATTGGGGGAAAGTGTTTCATTCTGGAAAAGGACAATATGTTCAATCTGTGGTAAATATCCCCCCCATTGTTTCAGTAGATTACAAAGCACCGGGACGACAGGCTCACATTGCTCTGGGTTAAACAGCAGTCAAGCTCTTAGCTCAAAATCTGAAGCAGAAACAGACACAGTTCAGTCATGGAGAGGATCAAGTCTCTCAGGAATAGAGGATAGAACTAACCGTCTATAAATCATTTCAGCTTACAGGACACGTCAAGGCAAGAGAGGGTGAGCGGGGAGTTCCTGTCGTATTTAAAAAAAAGGACATTTATGTCTCAACTGCCACCCTATTCTACCTTTTGACACAATGTAGTTCAAAGGTCATTAAATAGACAACAAGGTTCCATTTGAGACACAGCC
Source organism: Oncorhynchus clarkii lewisi (assembly GCF_045791955.1). Lineage (NCBI taxonomy): Eukaryota > Metazoa > Chordata > Actinopteri > Salmoniformes > Salmonidae > Oncorhynchus > Oncorhynchus clarkii. The sequence continues at coordinate 532,538 of NW_027257941.1, forward strand.
GTGGTCGTTGTGTCTGTCAAGCTGAGAGAGTTTATAACCGTCTCGGGGAGAAAGAGAAGTCTGTCAAGCTGAGAGAGTTTATAACCGTCTCGGGGAGAAAGAGACGTCTGTCAAGCTGAGAGAGTTTATAACCGTCTGGGAGAGAAAGAGACGTCTGTCAAACTGAGAGAGTTTATAACCGTCTCGGGGAGAAAGAGAAGTCTGTCAAGCTGAGAGAGTTTATAACCGTCTGGGAGAAAGAGAAGTCTGTCAAGCTGAGAGAGTTTATAACCGTCTGAGAGAAAGAGACGTCTGTCAAGCTGAGAGAGTTTATAACCGTCAGGGAGAAAGAGAAGTCTGTCAAGCTGAGAGAGTTTATAACCGTCTGGGAGAGAAAGAGAAGTCTGTCAAACTGAGAGAGTTTATAACCGTCTGGGAGAAAGAGAAGTCTGTCAAACTGAGAGAGTTTATAACCGTCTGAGAGAAAGAGAAGTCTGTCAAGCTGAGAGAGTTTATAACCGTCTGAGAGAAAGAGAAGTCTGTCAAGCTGAGAGAGTTTATAACCGTCTGGGAGAGAAAGAGAAGTCTGTCAAGCTGAGAGAGTTTATAACCGTCTGAGAGAAAGAGAAGTCTGTCAAGCTGAGAGAGTTTATAACCGTCTGAGAGAAAGAGAAGTCTGTCAAGCTGAGAGAGTTTATAACCGTCTGGGAGAGAAAGAGAAGTCTGTCAAGCTGAGAGAGTTTATAACCGTCTCGGGGAGAAAGAGAAGTCTGTCAAGCTGAGAGAGTTTATAACCGTCTGGGAGAAAGAGAAGTCTGTCAAGCTGAGAGAGTTTATAACCGTCTCGGGGAGAAAGAGAAGTCTGTCAAGCTGAGAGAGTTTATAACCGTCTGGGAGAGAAAGAGAAGTCTGTCAAACTGAGAGAGTTTATAACCGTCTGGGAGAAAGAGAAGTCAGTCAAGCTGAGAGAGTTTATAACCGTCTGGGTGAGAAAGAGAAGTCTGTCAAGCTGAGAGAGTTTATAACCGTCTGAGAGAAAGAGAAGTCAGTCAAGCTGAGAGAGTTTATAACCGTCTCGGGGAGAAAGAGAAGTCAGTCAAGCTGAGAGAGTTTATAACCGTCTCGGGGAGAAAGAGAAGTCTGTCAAGCTGAGAGAGTTTATAACCGTCAGGGAGAAAGAGACGTCTGTCAAGCTGAGAGAGTTTATAACCGTCTGGGAGAGAAAGAGAAGTCTGTCAAGCTGAGAGAGTTTATAACCGTCAGGGAGAAAGAGAAGTCTGTCAAGCTGAGAGAGTTTATAACCGTCTGGGTGAGAAAGAGAAGTCTGTCAAGCTGAGAGAGTTTATAACCGTCTCAGGGAGAAAGGGAAGTCTGTCAAACTGAGAGAGTTTATAACCGTCTGGGTGAGAAAGAGAAGTCTGTCAAGCTGAGAGAGTTTATAACCGTCTGAGAGAGAAAGAGAAGTCTGTCAAGCTGAGAGAGTTTATAACCGTCTCGGGGAGAAAGAGAAGTCTGTCAAGCTGAGAGAGTTTATAACCGTCTGGGAGAGAAAGAGACGTCTGTCAAGCTGAGAGAGTTTATAACCGTCTCAGGGAGAAAGGGAAGTCTGTCAAACTGAGAGAGTTTATAACCGTCTCGGGGAGAAAGAGAAGTCTGTCAAGCTGAGAGAGTTTATAACCGTCTCAGGGAGAAAGGGAAGTCTGTCAAGCTGAGAGAGTTTATAACCGTCTCGGGGAGAAAGAGAAGTCTGTCAAGCTGAGAGAGTTTATAACCGTCTGGGAGAAAGAGAAGTCTGTCAAACTGAGAGAGTTTATAACCGTCAGGGAGAAAGAGAAGTCTGTCAAGCTGAGAGAGTTTATAACCGTCAGGGAGAAAGAGAAGTCTGTCAAGCTGAGAGAGTTTATAACCGTCTCGGGGAGAAAGAGAAGTCTGTCAAGCTGAGAGAGTTTATAACCGTCTCGGGGAGAAAGAGAAGTCTGTCAAGCTGAGAGAGTTTATAACCGTCTGGGAGAGAAAGAGAAGTCTGTCAAGCTGAGAGAGTTTATAACCGTCTCGGGGAGAAAGAGAAGTCTGTCAAGCTGAGAGAGTTTATAACCATCTCAGGGAGAAAGAGAAGTCAGTCAAGCTGAGAGAGTTTATAACCGTCTGGGTGAGAAAGAGAAGTCTGTCAAGCTGAGAGAGTTTATAACCATCTGGGTGAGAAAGAGAAGTCTGTCAAGCTGAGAGAGTTTATAACCGTCTGAGAGAAAGAGAAGTCTGTCAAACTGAGAGAGTTTATAACCGTCTGGGAGAGAAAGAGAAGTCTGTCAAGCTGAGAGAGTTTATAACCGTCTGGGGGAGAAAGAGAAGTCTGTCAAGCTGAGAGAGTTTATAACCGTCTGGGAGAGAAAGAGAAGTCTGTCAAGCTGAGAGAGTTTATAACCGTCTGGGAGAAAGAGAAGTCTGTCAAACTGAGAGAGTTTATAACCGTCTGGGAGAAAGAGAAGTCTGTCAAGCTGAGAGAGTTTATAACCGTCTCGGGGAGAAAGAGAAGTCTGTCAAACTGAGAGAGTTTATAACCGTCTGAGAGAAAGAGAAGTCTGTCAAACTGAGAGAGTTTATAACCGTCTGAGAGAGAAAGAGAAGTCTGTCAAGCTGAGAGAGTTTATAACCGTCTGGGAGAAAGAGAAGTCTGTCAAGCTGAGAGAGTTTATAACCGTCTGGGAGAAAGAGACGTCTGTCAAGCTGAGAGAGTTTATAACCGTCAGGGAGAAAGAGACGTCTGTCAAGCTGAGAGAGTTTATAACCGTGTCGGGGAGAAAGAGAAGTCTGTCAAGCTGAGAGAGTTTATAACCGTCTGGGAGAAAGAGAAGTCTGTCAAGCTGAGAGAGTTTATAACCGTCTGAGAGAAAGAGACGTCTGTCAAGCTGAGAGAGTTTATAACCGTCAGGGAGAAAGAGAAGTCTGTCAAGCTGAGAGAGTTTATAACCGTCAGGGAGAAAGAGAAGTCTGTCAAGCTGAGAGAGTTTATAACCGTCTGGGAGAAAGAGAAGTCTGTCAAGCTGAGAGAGTTTATAACCGTCAGGGAGAAAGAGACGTCTGTCAAGCTGAGAGAGTTTATAACCGTCAGGGAGAGAAAGAGAAGTCTGTCAAACTGAGAGAGTTTATAACCGTCAGGGAGAAAGAGACGTATGTCAAACTGAGAGAGTTTATAACCGTGTCGGGGAGAAAGAGAAGTCTGTCAAGCTGAGAGAGTTTATAACCGTCAGGGAGAAAGAGAAGTCTGTCAAACTGAGAGAGTTTATAACCGTCAGGGAGAAAGAGACGTCTGTCAAGCTGAGAGAGTTTATAACCGTCTGGGGGAAAGAGACGTCTGTCAAGCTGAGAGAGTTTATAACCGTCTGGGAGAGAAAGAGACGTCTGTCAAGCTGAGAGAGTTTATAACCGTCTGGGAGAGAAAGAGACGTCTGTCAAGCTGAGAGAGTTTATAACCATCAGGGAGAAAGAGACGTCTGTCAAGCTGAGAGAGTTTATAACCGTCAGGGAGAAAGAGAAGTCTGTCAAGCTGAGAGAGTTTATAACCGTCAGGGAGAAAGAGACGTCTGTCAAGCTGAGAGAGTTTATAACCGTCTGGGAGAGAAAGAGAAGTCTGTCGAGAGATTCTCTGCCATTTCCGGTCGAACCCTGTTTATGCCCTGCAGCAGAGAATCGGCCTGTGATTCAATATTTAAAATGTCATTAATCACGTCAGAAGTAGAAGTTGCCTTCAGGCTGAAAAATAAAGGGTTTTTACAAGGATTCTGGAAGAGAAGAAATATTGGTTGGTTGGCTTTGAGCACTGACTTTTTCTAAGGACAATGTGCTAGTGAAATATACTGATTTACAGCTAATTGCATTTTCATTGTTTGTGTGCTCCTGTGTGTGCTCCTGTGTGTGCTCCTGTTGTGTTTATGTGCTCCTGTGTGCTCCTGTGTGTGCTCCTGTGTGTGCTCCTGTGTGTGCTCCTGATGTGTTTATGTGCTCCTGTGTGCTCCTGCTTGTGCTCCTGCGTGTGCTCCTGTTGTGCTCCTGCGTGTGCTCCTGTTGTGTGTGTGCTCCTGTTGTGTGTGTGCTATTGCTTGTGCTCCTGCGTGTGCTCCTGCGTGTGCTCCTGTTGTGTGCGTGCTCCTGTTGTGCGTGTGCTCCTGCGTGTGCTCCTGCGTGTGCTCCTGCGTGTGCTCCTGCGTGTGCTCCTGCTTGTGCTCCTGCGTGTGCTCCTGCTTGTGCTCCTGCGTGTGCTCCTGCGTGTGCTCCTGCGTGTGCTCCTGCGTGTGCTCCTGCGTGTGCTCCTTCGTGTGCCCCTGTTGTGTGTGTGCTCCTGCGTGTGCTCCTGCGTGTGCTCCTGCGCATGCTCCTGCGTGTGCTCCTGCGTGTGCTCCTGTGTGTGCTCCTATGTGTGCTCCTTCGTGTGCCCCTGTTGTGTGTGTGCTCCTGCGTGTGCTCCTGTGTGTGCTCCTGCGTGTGCTCCTGCGTGTGCTCCTTCGTGTGCCCCTGTTGTGTGTGTGCTCCTGCGTGTGCTCCTGCGTGTGCTCCTGCGTGTGCTCCTGCGCGTGCTCCTGCGTGTGCTCCTGTGTGTGCTCCTATGTGTGCTCCTTCGTGTGCCCCTGTTGTGCGTGTGCTCCTGCTTGTGCTCCTGCGTGTGCTCCTGCGTGTGCTCCTGTGTGTGCTCCTATGTGTGCTCCTTCGTGTGCCCCTGTTGTGCGTGTGCTCCTGCTTGTGCTCCTGCGTGTGCTCCTGCGTGTGCTCCTGTGTGTGCTCCTATGTGTGCTCCTTCGTGTGCCCCTGTTGTGTTTATGTGCTCCTGCTTGTGCTCCTGCGTGTGCTCCTGCGTGTGCTCCTTCGTGTGCCCCTGTTGTGTTTATGTGCTCCTGCTTGTGCTCCTGCGTGTGCTCCTGCGTGTGCCTACTCTAAACTGTTGCGTTCATTCAATCCCCATGCGCTCGTCTCTATAAACATGTAGTATTCAGCCAGTCCATCAAGTCTCACGTTTGCAGAAGGGCTGTCTCCCAGACCAGGTCCCATTGGGAAAGCAGATCCTCTCAGCTGAGCCGTACAGCGTGTGGCCCACAGCGCAGGTGAAGCGGACTTTACTACGCAGATGGAAGTTGCTGGCCTCTCTGCTTGCATGGACGGGTGTACCAGGGTCCCCACAGCTGCCTACAGAGTCTCCTATACAGGACAGAGAGAGAGAGAGCGAGAGAGAGAGAGAGAGAGAGGGAGAGAGAGAGAGAGAGAGAGAGAGAGAGAGAGAGAGAGAGAGAGACAGAGAGAGGGAGAGAGGGAGAGAGAGAGAAGGAGAGAGAGAGAGAGAGAGAGAGAGACAGAGAGAGGGAGAGAGGGAGAGAGAGAGAGAGAGAGAGAGAGAGAGAGAGAGAGAGAGAGAGAGAGAGAGAGACAGAGAGAGAGAGGGAGATAGAGAGAGAGGGAGAGAGGGAGAGAGAGAGAAGGAGAGAGAGGGAGAGAGGGAGAGAGAGAGAGAGAGGGAGAGAGAGAGAGAGAGAGAGAGAGAGAGAGAGAGGGAGATAGAGAGAGAGAGAGAGAGAGAGAGAGAGAGAGAGAGAGAGGGAGAGAGAGAGAGAGAGAGAGAGAGAGAGAGAGAGAGAGAGAGAGAGAGAGAGAGAGAGACAGAGAGAGAGAGAGAGAGAGAGAGAGAGAGAGAATGACCTTGACATCTGCATTTGCCTTGACTGTTCAGTCTGCATTTGACTTGACTGTTCAGTCTGCATTTGCCTTGACTTCTCAGTCTGCATTTGACTTGACTGCTAAAGTTTTGCATTCCAAATGGAACCCTATACCCTATATAGTGCACTACTTTAAACCAGGGCCCTGTTCCCTATATAGTGCACTACTTTAGACCAGGGCCCTATTCCCTATATATAGTGCACTACTTTAGACCAGAGCCCTATTCCCTATATATAGTGCACTACTTTAGACCAGGGCCCTATTCCCTATATATAGTGCACTACTTTAGACCAGGGCCCTATTCCCTATATAGTGCACTACTTTAGACCAGGGCCCTATTCCCTATATAGTGCACTACTTTAAACCAGGTCCCTGTTCCCTATATAGTGCACTACTTTAGACCAGGGCCCTATTCCCTATATAGTGCACTACTTTAGACCAGAGCCCTATTCCCTATATATAGTGCACTACTTTAGACCAGGGCCCTATTCCCTATATAGTGCACTACTTTAGACCAGGGCCCTATTCCCTACATAGTGCACTACTTTAGACCAGGGCCCTATTCCCTATATAGTGCACTACTTTAGACCAGGGCCCTATTCCCTATATAGTGCACTACTTTAGACCAGGGCCCTATTCCCTATATAGTGCACTACTATAGACCAGGGCCCTATTCCCTATATAGCGAGCTGTGGGTCCTGATCGAACGCAGTGCCCTATATAGGGAATGGGGTTCCATTTGGGGAGCAGGTTCAGTGTAAAGTGCTGTTGGAAGACGAAGTACAACACGATGCAACAATGAACATTTGCCTTGGAGCCAAAAACCTCAGTAACCTCATTCCAGCTGAAATGATGTCATTGGGGTTAGGGGTCAATAACCTCAGAAACCTCATTCCAGATGACATGATGTCATTGGGGTTAGGGGTCAATAACCTCAGGAACCTCATTCCAGCTGACATGATGTCATTGGGGTTAGGGTCAATAACCTCAGGAACCTCAATCCAGATGATATGATGTCATTGGGGTTAGGGGTCAATAACCTCAGGAACCTCATTCCAGCTGACATGATGTCATTGGGGTTAGGGTCAATAACCTCAGGAACCTCATTCCAGCTGACATGATGTCATTGGGGTTAGGGGTCAATAACCTCAGGAACCTCATTCCAGCTGACATGATGTCATTGGGGTTAGGGGTCAATAACCCCAGTAACCTCATTCCAGCTGACATGATGTCATTGTAAATAAGTCTGTGTTCTTAACTGACTTGCCTAGTTGAATAAAGGTTAATAAAATACACAAACATAAGAACCCAGCTCATTCCAGCTGACATGACGGACATGAGAACCCAGACAGGTGTAGTTAATAGACAGGTGTAGATAACAGACAGGTGTAGTTAACAGACAGGTGTAGTTAAACAGACAGGTGTAGATAATAGACAGGTGTAGATAACAGACAGGTGTAGATAATAGACAGGTGTAGATAACAGACAGGTGTAGTTAATAGACAGGTGTAGATAACAGACAGGTGTAGATAACAGACAGGTGTAGTTAATAGACAGGTGTAGATAACAGACAGGTGTAGATAACAGACAGGTGTAGATAACAGACAGGTGTAGTTAACAGACAGGTGTAGTTAAACAGACAGGTGTAGTTAAACAGACAGGTGTAGTTAACAGACAGGTGTAGTTAAACAGACAGGTGCAGATAACAGACGAGGAGGAGGAGGACAGAGGAGAGGAGGAGGGGAAGAGAGGAGAGGAGAAGAGGAGAGGAGGGGAGGATGAGAGAATGAGTGTGACTGATCCCATCTTCTGAACATGTCATGTTGTAATGAAGAACAGAACAAGTCAAACAGAGCAGATCAGAACGAGAGAGAGAGAGTGAGATAGAGAGAGCGAGAGAGGGCGAGAGAGAGCGAGTGAGAGCGAGAGGGCGAGAGAGAGCGAGTCAGTCCTATACACTGGGGCGGCAGGGTAGCCTAGTGGTTAGAGTGTTGGACTAGTAACCGGAAGGTTGCAAGTTCAAACCCCCGAGCTGACTAGTAACCGGAAGGTTGCAAGTTCAAACCCCCGAGCTGACTAGTAACCGGAAGGTTGCAAGTTCAAACCCCCGAGCTGTTGTTCTGCCCCTGAACAGGCAGTTAACCCACTGTTCCTAGGCCGTCATTGAAAATAAGAATTTGTTCTTAACTGACTTGCCTCGTTAAATAAAAGGTAAAAAATAAATTTAAAAAACTACACCCACAAATGCTTCTTCTTCACTCTGTAGCTTAGCTGTGTATATACATTCACTATGTAGCTAGCTGTGTATATACATTCACTATGTAGCTAGCTGTGTATATACATTCACTATGTAGCTAGTGGTGTATATACATTCACTGTGTAGCCAGCTAGCTGTGTATATACATTCACTATGTAGCCAGCTCTGTAGCTAGCTGTGTATATACATTCACTATGTAGCTAGCTGTGTATATACATTCACTATGTAGCTAGCTGTGTATATACATTCACTATGTAGCTTAGCTGTGTATATACATTCACTATGTAGCTAGCTGTGTATATACATTCACTATGTAGCTAGCTGTGTATATACATTCACTATGTAGCTTAGCTGTGTATATACATTCACTATGTAGCTAGCTGTGTATATACATTCACTATGTAGCCAGCTCTGTAGCTAGCTGTGTATATACATTCACTATGTAGCTAGCTGTGTATATACATTCACTATGTAGCTAGCTGTGTATATACATTCACTATGTAGCCAGCTCTGTAGCTAGCTGTGTATATACATTCACTATGTAGCTAGCTGTGTATATACATTCACTATGTAGCCAGCTGTGTATATACATTCACTATGTAGCTAGCTGTGTATATACATTCACTATGTAGCTTAGCTGTGTATATACATTCACTATGTAGCTAGCTGTGTATATACATTCACTATGTAGCTTAGCTGTGTATATACATTCACTATGTAGCTAGCTGTGTATATACATTCACTATGTAGCTAGCTGTGTATATACATTCACTATGTAGCCAGCTCTGTATATACATTCACTATGTAGCTTAGCTGTGTATATACATTCACTATGTAGCTAGCTCTGTATATACATTCACTATGTAGCTTAGCTGTGTATATACATTCACTATGTAGCTAGCTGTGTATATACATTCACTATGTAGCTAGCTGTGTATATACATTCACTATGTAGCCAGCTCTGTAGCTAGCTGTGTATATACATTCACTATGTAGCTAGCTCTGTAGCTAGCTGTGTATATACATTCACTATGTAGCCAGCTCTGTAGCTAGCTGTGTATATACATTCACTATGTAGCCAGCTCTGTAGCTAGCTGTGTATATACATTCACTATGTAGCCAGCTCTGTAGCTAGCTGTGTATATACATTCACTATGTAGCCAGCTCTGTAGCTAGCTGTGTATATACATTCACTATGTAGCCAGCTCTGTAGCTAGCTGTGTATATACATTCACTATGTAGCCAGCTCTGTAGCTAGCTGTGTATATACATTCACTATGTAGCCAGCTCTGTAGCTAGCTGTGTATATACATTCACTATGTAGCTAGCTGTGTATATACATTCACTATGTAGCTAGCAGTGTATATACATTCACTATGTAGCTTAGCTGTGTATATACATTCACTATGTAGCTAGCTGTGTATATACATTCACTATGTAGCCAGCTCTGTAGCTAGCTGTGTATATACATTCACTATGTAGCTAGCTGTGTATATACATTCACTATGTAGCTAGCTGTGTATATACATTCACTATGTAGCTAGCTGTGTATATACATTCACTATGTAGCCAGCTCTGTAGCTAGCTGTGTATATACATTCACTATGTAGCTAGCTGTGTATATACATTCACTATGTAGCCAGCTGTGTATATACATTCACTATGTAGCTAGCTGTGTATATACATTCACTATGTAGCTTAGCTGTGTATATACATTCACTATGTAGCTAGCTGTGTATATACATTCACTATGTAGCTTAGCTGTGTATATACATTCACTATGTAGCTAGCTGTGTATATACATTCACTATGTAGCTAGCTGTGTATATACATTCACTATGTAGCCAGCTCTGTATATACATTCACTATGTAGCTTAGCTGTGTATATACATTCACTATGTAGCTAGCTCTGTATATACATTCACTATGTAGCTTAGCTGTGTATATACATTCACTATGTAGCTAGCTGTGTATATACATTCACTATGTAGCTAGCTGTGTATATACATTCACTATGTAGCCAGCTCTGTAGCTAGCTGTGTATATACATTCACTATGTAGCTAGCTCTGTAGCTAGCTGTGTATATACATTCACTATGTAGCCAGCTCTGTAGCTAGCTGTGTATATACATTCACTATGTAGCCAGCTCTGTAGCTAGCTGTGTATATACATTCACTATGTAGCCAGCTCTGTAGCTAGCTGTGTATATACATTCACTATGTAGCCAGCTCTGTAGCTAGCTGTGTATATACATTCACTATGTAGCCAGCTCTGTAGCTAGCTGTGTATATACATTCACTATGTAGCCAGCTCTGTAGCTAGCTGTGTATATACATTCACTATGTAGCCAGCTCTGTAGCTAGCTGTGTATATACATGCACTATGTAGCTAGCTGTGTATATACATTCACTATGTAGCTAGCAGTGTATATACATTCACTATGTAGCTAGTGGTGTATATACATTCACTATGTAGCTAGCTGTGTATATCCATTCACTATGTAGCCAGCTAGCTGTGTATATACATTCACTATGTAGCTAGCTGCGTATATACATTCAATATGTAGCCAGCTAGCTGTGTATATACATTCACTATGTAGCTAGCGGTGTATATACATTCACTATGTAGCTAGCTGTGTATATACATTCACTATGTAGCTAGGTGTGTATATACATTCCCTATGTAGCCAGCTAGCTGTGTATATACATTCACTATGTAGCTACCTAGCTGTGTGTATATAACCAGGTAGGCAAGTTGAGAACAAGTCCTTATTTACAACTGTGACCTGGCCAAGATAAAGCAAAGCAGTGAGACACAGACAACACAGAGTTACACATAAACAAACGTACAGTCAAAAACACAATAGAAAAAAAAGAAAGTCTATATACAGTGTGTGTAAATGACACGAGGAGTCAATGTGGAGGCTATATACAGGGGGTACTGGTACATAGTCAATGTGGAGGCAATATACAGGAGGGTACTGGTACAGAGTCAATGTGGAGACTATATACAGGGGGTACTGGTACAGAGTCAATGTGGAGGCTATATACAGTGTGTGTAAATGACACAAGGAGTCAATGTGGAGGCTATATACAGGGGGTACTGGTACATAGTCAATGTGGAGGCAATATACAGGAGGGTACTGGTAGAGAGTCAATGTGGAGACTATATACAGGGGGTACTGGTACAGAGTCAATGTGGAGGCAATATACAGGAGGGTACTGGTACAGAGTCAATGTGGAGGCTATATACAGGGGGTACCGGTATAGAGTCAATGTGGAGGCTATAGGCTATATACAGGGGGTACCGGTACAGAGTCAATGTGGAGGCTATATACAGGAGGGTACCGGTACAGAGTCAATGTGGAGGCTATATACAGGGGGGTACTGGTACAGAGTCAATGTGGAGACTATATACAGGGGGTACCGGTATAGAGTCAATGTGGAGGCTATATACAGGGGGTACCGGTACAGAGTCAATGTGGAGGCTATATACAGGAGGGTACCGGTCATTAACCCCATCTCATTAACCCCATCTCATTAACCCCCATCTCAGCCACACATTTAAATATATAGAACTTCCGATGAGTGAACAGCTTACAGCAAACTTTGAGATAAAACTTTGAAAACAAGATGTACATTTGTTGTTTTAAACTTCCTAAAGTTCAGTTAAATGACATTAAAACCAGTAGGCAATGCTAACAATATGTGAGCCGTCTGCTGCTAAAGGTCTGGTGGAAAGTAACCAGATGGAGACTCGCTTCATCATCAGTCTCCAAGACAACCTGGAGAAGCTGCTCATAGAACATCTAAATCAAATAAACATCAAGGTGAACAGTCTCCATAACAACCTGGAGAAGCTGCTCATAGAACATCGAAATCAAATAAACATCAAGGTGAACAGTCTCCATGACAACCTGGAGAAGCTGCTCATAGAACATCTAAATCAAATAAACATCAAGGTGAACAGTCTCCATGACAACCTGCAGAAGCTGCTCATAGAACATCGAAATCAAATAAATATGAACAGTGAGGCATTGGTCCTTCCCTGAACAGTGAGGTATGGGTCATTCCCTGAACAGTGAGGTATGGGCCATTCCCTGAACAGTGAGGTATGGGCCATTCCCTGAACAGTGAGGTATGGGCCATTCCCTGAACAGTGAGGTATGGGCCATTCCCTGAACAGTGAGGTATGGGCCATTCGCTGAACAGTGAGGTATGGGCCATTCGCTGAACAGTGAGGTATGGGCCATTCCCTGAACAGTGAGGTGTGGGTCATTCCCTGAACAGTGAGGTATGACAGTGAGGTATGGGCCATTCCCTGAACAGTGAGGTGTGGGTCCTTACCTGAACAGTGAGGTAATGGTCCTTACCTGAACAGTGAGGTAATGGTCCTTACCTGAACAGTGAGGTAATGGTCCTTACCTGAAAAGTGAGGTAATGGTCCTTACCTGAACAGTGAGGTATGGGTCCTTACCTGAAAATTGAGGTAATGGTCCTTACCTGAACAGTGAGGTAATGGTCCTTACCTGAACAGTGAGGTAATGGTCCTTACCTGAACAGTGAGGTAATGGTCCTTACCTGAAGAGTGAGGTATGGGTCCTTACCTGAACAGTGGGGTAATGGTCCTTACCTGAACAGTGAGGTAATGGTCCTTACCTGAACAGTGAGGTAATGGTCCTTACCTGAAGAGTGAGGTATGGGTCCTTACCTGAACAGTGGGGTAATGGTCCTTACCTGAACAGTGAGGTAATGGGCCTTACCTGAAGAGTGAGGTATGGGTCCTTACCTGAACAGTGAGGTAATGGTCCTTACCTGAACAGTGAGGTAATGGTCCTTACCTGAACAGTGAGGTAATGGTCCTTACCTGAACAGTGAGGTAATGGTCCTTACCTGAAGAGTGAGGTATGGGTCCTTACCTGAACAGTGGGGTAATGGTCCTTACCTGAACAGTGAGGTAATGGTCCTTACCTGAACAGTGAGGTATTGGTCCTTACCTGAAGAGTGAGGTATGGGTCCTTACCTGAACAGTGAGGTAATGGTCCTTACCTGAACAGTGAGGTAATGGTCCTTACCTGAACAGTTAGGTAATGGTCCTTAACTGAACAGTGGGGTAATGGTCCTTACCTGAACAGTGGGGTAATGGTCCTTACCTGAACAGTGAGGTAATGGTCCTTACCTGAACAGTGGGGTAATGGTCCTTACCTGAACAGTGAGGTAATGGTCCTTACCTGAACAGTGAGGTAATGGTCCTTACCTGAACAGTGAGGTATGGGTCCACTCCAGTGTCCATTGATTTGACAGGTGAGTGATGACTCTCCAATCAGCTCTCTGTCCCCTGAACAGGAGTACTGCACCGTGGAGCCAAACGAGAACTTGTCCCCAACCATGGTACCGTAGGGAGGAGAGCCAGGGTTCCCACAGTCCTCCTCTATTACACACAATAACATTCCCCATAGCCAACAGTCAGATTGTTATGGCTCATTAACACTGTTTGTGTCCCAAATGGAACACTATTCCTTATGTAGTGCACTACTTTTAACTACAGCCCTATTGCCCCTGTATAGGGAATGGGGTGCCATTTGGGATGTAGTCATCTTTAACACAACACTCTTAGAATAAAATGATTCCAAAACGGTTTATTTGGCTGTCATCATAGGAGAACCCTTTTTGGTTCCAGGTAGAACTCTGTTGGGTTCCATGTAGAACTCTCTATCGGAAAGGGTTCTAAAATGGAACTCAATAGGGTTTTACCTTTTTTTTAAAGAGTGTATACTGTCAGTCAGTATAGCCATTACAGTCAGCCTTCATTAGGTCATTAGCATTTAGACAGACGTTGGTTACACACATTTGTAACCTATACAAATCAAGTCCATTAAGGATCAAACACATGGCTAGAACAACAGGGAGATCGTGGAGAAATGCTTTGATGAATGTCACTCACAGCAAAAGATAAGTACTATTGCGCGATAAATGTGAACTGTGCATCAACCTTTGGTGTGTACATAGGCTTCCTTTTTAATCTCTAGTCTCCTCCTCCTTCACCTCAGTAGTTGTGGGTGTGTGGTACAGATCTTAATTTGACCTGTATTGTGGCAGCAAAATAATCCTGCAGCAACAGGATTTTAATGTTTAGTCCATCATGTTGATTGATCGGGGGGAGGGGGTCAAAATGAGGTCACATGTTAAAGTGGAATACTGTTAATACAACCGGGTGACAGAGCTGGTTTTCAGTGAATTTGTGTGAAGAAAAAAAAATGAAATCGCGAAGCTCATCTGCATTTCCTCAGCAACAAAACAGTGATCAAATAAAGATCCTACATCTGTAGTTTCAACAAGTTGTGAAGAGAAAACAGACAAACGTACCAAGACATTCAGGTAGAGGTTTGTCCCAGTGGCCAATAGGTTGACAGGTCAGTGCAGAGGAACCGAACAGGTAGTATCCAGGGTTACAGGTGTAGAACACCACACTGCCCAGGGTGAAGTTACCGTGCTCTATCTTACTCGTCCTGATGGAGTTAGCCGGGATGCCAGGGTCTGTGCAGTTCACCACTGGATGGAATTAAAACACATAGAATGAATAACATTATATCATTGTTATTACAAATATATCTAGAATAACTATTTGTCAAAACTATTGTATCAATAACAACTATTGTATCAATAACACCTATTGTATTGGGGCGGCAGGGTAGCCTAGTGGTTAGAGCGTTGGACTAGTAACCGGAAGGTTGCGAGTTCAAACCCCCGAGCTGACAAGGTACAAATCTGTCGTTCTGCCCCTGAACAGGCAGTTAACCCACTGTTCCCAGGCCGTCATTGAAAATAAGAATTTGTTCTTAACTGACTTGCCTGGTTAAATAAAGGTAAAATAAAAAAAAATAAAAAAATAAATTGTATCAATAACAACTATTGTATCAATAACAACGATTGTATCAATAACAACTATTGTATCAATAACAACTATTGTATCAATAACACCTATTGTATCAATAACAACTATTGTATCAATAACACCTATTGTATCAATAACAACTATTGTATCAATAACACCTATTGTATCAATAACACCTATTGTATCAATAACAACTATTGTATCAATAACACCTATTGTATCAATAACAACTATTGTATCAATAACACCTATTGTATCAATAACAACTATTGTATCAATAACACCTATTGTATCAATAACACCTATTGTATCAATAACAACTATTGTATCAATAACAACTATTGTATCAATAACAACTATTGTATCAATAACACCTATTGTATCAATAACAACTACTGTATCAATAACAACTATTGTATCAATAACACCTATTGTATCAATAACACCTATTGTATCAATAACAACTATTGTATCAATAACAACTATTGTATCAATAACAACTATTGTATCAATAACACCTATTGTATCAATAACAACTATTGTATCAATAACAACGATTGTATCAATAACAACTATTGTATCAATAACAACTATTGTATCAATAACACCTATTGTATCAATAACAACTATTGTATCAATAACAACTATTGTATCAATAACAACTACTGTATCAATAACACCTATTGTATCAATAACAACTATTGTATCAATAACACCTATTGTATCAATAACAACTATTGTATCAATAACACCTATTGTATCAATAACAACTATTGTATCAATAACAACTATTGTATCAATAACACCTATTGTATCAATAACAACTATTGTATCAATAACAACTATTGTATCAATAACACCTATTGTATCAATAACACCTATTGTATCAATAACAACTATTGTATCAATAACACCTATTGTATCAATAACACCTATTGTATCAATAACAACTACTGTATCAATAACACCTACTGTATCAATAACAACTATTGTATCAATAACAACTACTGTATCAATAACAAAGATTGTCAAAACTATTGTATCAATAACACCTATTGTATCAATAACAACTACTGTATCAATAACACCTATTGTATCAATAACAACTACTGTATCAATAACAAAGATTGTCAAAACTATTGTATCAATAACACCTATTGTATCAATAACAACTACTGTATCAATAACACCTATTGTATCAATAACACCTATTGTATCAATAACACCTATTGTATCAATAACAACTACTGTATCAATAACACCTACTGTATCAATAACAACTATTGTATCAATAACAACTACTGTATCAATAACAAAGATTGTCAAAACTATTGTATCAATAACACCTATTGTATCAATAACAACTACTGTATCAATAACACCTATTGTATCAATAACAACTACTGTATCAATAACAAAGATTGTCAAAACTATTGTATCAATAACACCTATTGTATCAATAACACCTATTGTATCAATAACACCTATTGTATCAATAACACCTATTGTATCAATAACAACTATTGTATCAATAACACCTATTGTATCAATAACAACTACTGTATCAATAACAACTATTGTATCAATAACACCTATTGTATCAATAACACCTATTGTATCAATAACAACTATTGTATCAATAACAACTATTGTATCAATAACAACTATTGTATCAATAACAACTATTGACAAAACTATTGTATCAATAACAACTATTGTATCAATAACAACTATTGTATCAATAACAACTACTGTATCAATAACAACTATTGTATCAATAACAACTATTGTATCAATAACAACTATTGACAAAACTATTGTATCAATAACAACTATTGTATCAATAACAACTATTGACAAAACTATTGTATCAATAACAACTATTGTATCAATAACAACTATTGTATCAATAACAACTATTGACAAAACTATTGTATCAATAACAACTATTGTATCAATAACAACTATTGTATCAATAACAACTATTGTATCAATAACAACTATTGTATCAATAACAACTATTGACAAAACTATTGTATCAATAACACCTATTGTATCAATAACAACTACTGTATCAATAACAACTACTGTATCAATAACAAAGATTGTCAAAACTATTGTATCAATAACAACTATTGTATCAATAACACCTATTGTATCAATAACAACTATTGTATCAATAACAACTATTGTATCAATAACACCTATTGTATCAATAACACCTATTGTATCAATAACACCTATTGTATCAATAACAACTATTGTATCAATAACACCTACTGTATCAATAACAAAGATTGTCAAAACTATTGTATCAATAACACCTATTGTATCAATAACAACTACTGTATCAATAACACCTATTGTATCAATAACAACTACTGTATCAATAACAAAGATTGTCAAAACTATTGTATCAATAACACCTATTGTATCAATAACACCTATTGTATCAATAACAACTATTGTATCAATAACAACTATTGTATCAATAACACCTATTGTATCAATAACACCTATTGTATCAATAACAACTACTGTATCAATAACACCTATTGTATCAATAACACCTATTGTATCAATAACACCTATTGTATCAATAACAACTACTGTATCAATAACAAAGATTGTCAAAACTATGTCAATATTTCCCCCCTAGCCTGGTCTCAGATCCGCTCGTACCGTCTTGACAACTCCTAGGAAGCACAAACAGATCTGGGACCAGGCTACAATTTCCCTAATGAATGTATATATTGTCCTATCTACCATCGTCATACCATAGATCTAGCTGTCCCCCCCCCCCCCCCCCCCCCCCTGTGAATCTCAGACAGTACAACATATTCCATCTGGCTGAACTAGTCATTAGAAAGTGCTATCTGTGGTATCTGTCAAGTGTCGTCTGTGTTCAATTGCCAGTTAATAATAGAATCGCTGAATTGACACAAATCGCAGCCTGCTCCTGTTTATACGATGAATGGCTCATCTGCACTTGGATGTACCCCGTGCTATATTATGAAGTATTTTAAGTACTAATGAGGCTTAAAATGCCTTGTTTATTTCCCAGAGATGTTACTGTAGGCTATAAGGTGTCAGATGTCTGTGCTCTGCTGTTTCTGTAGCCAATGAAATGCTTTGAAAGGCGGTTCATGGCTCACATTAACTCTCCAACACACACACACACGCACGCACACACACGCACACACACACACACACACACACTGACGCCACACACACATTCATTTACCCCTACCTACAGTATACTGCTGTTACTGTTACTGTCTATTATCTATCCTTTACCCCTACCTACAGTATACTGCTGTTACTGTCTATTATCTATCCTTTACCCCTACCTACAGTATACTGCTGCTACTGTCTATTATCTATCCTTTACCTCTACCTACAGTATACTGCTGTTACTGTCTATTATCTATCCTTTACCCCTACCTACAGTATACTGCTGTTACTGTCTATTATCTATCCTTTACCCCTACCTACAGTATACTGCTGTTACTGTCTATTATCTATCCTTTACCCCTACCTACAGTATACTGCTGTTACTGTCTATTATCTATCCTTTACCCCTACCTACAGTATACTGCTGTTACTGTCAATTATCTATCCGACCTACAAGAAGTTTTCAGACCTCTTGACTTCCTCCACATTTCGTTAGGTTACAGCCTTATTCTAAAATTGATTAAATTGTCCCCCCCCCCCCTCATCAATCTACACACAATATCCCCCATAATTACAAAGCGAAAATAGTTATTTTATTTTTTATTTTTTAAACTGAAATATAATTTAGGTAAGTATTCAGACTCTTTATTGCTTAGTTTGTACTCCTTGTAAATAGACACATTTTGGTTATTTCATTGTGTTACTATTTTTCCTTCGGTTTATTAAACAAATGTTTCTTACTAACTTTTTAAAAACGCTGCAATTGGTTGTTTAAGGGCTCGTAAGTAGGCATTGTGTAAGCATGTGACAAATAACATTTGATTTGAGTGTGTGTGTGCGTGCATGCATGCGTGTGTGTGCACGTGTGTGTATGTGTGTGAGTGCATGCCTCCACACGTGTGTGTGTGAGTGTGTGTGTGTGTGCGTGTGTGTGTCTGTACCCACTGCTACCCACCTCTACATGAAGGTGGCTGTTGACTCCACTGCCTGCTACCCACCTCTACATGAAGGTGGCTGTTGACTCCACTGCCTGCTACCCACCTCTACACGTAGGTGGCTGTTGACTCCACCGCCTGTTACCCACCTCTACACGAAGGTGGCCGTTGACTCCACTGCCTGCTACCCACCTCTACACGTAGGTGGCTGTTGACTCCACTGCCTGCTACCCACCTCTACACGTAGGTGGCTGTTGACTCCACCGCCTGCTACCCACCTCTACATGTAGGTGGCTGTTGACTCCACTGCCTGCTACCCACCTCTACATGTAGGTGGCTGTTGACTCCACCGCCTGTTACCCACCTCTACACGAAGGTGGCTGTTGACTCCACTGGCGACTCGCCTGGCACTGGGCTCTGGACACTCCCTCCAGTACGTAACCTTGGTTACAGAAGAAGCTGACCACATCGTTGTAGTTGAATCCGTCCCCTGTAGTTCTCCCATAGATGGGACTGCCTGGATGGCCACATGTGATTGCTGCACACATGAAAAAATACAATTACTGGAAAGAAAGATATGTAAACGACCGGGCCATACTGAGTATCCCCATCGGTGTTCTAGTGACATTGCCTTGGTCTAATCTGGACCTCCAAGCCAGTTCCACTGGTTGGTTTTATTACTCAGCACCTCTATTAGAGGACTGCTTTAGATCTGGGACACCAGGTTGGGTTTGCAATTCATTTTCAGTTCGAACAGAAAAAAAATAAAACATTACTCCGGACCTCGTAGGGTAACAATTGAATATCCCTGCTTCAAAAAAAAGGGGGGGGGGGGGGGTTCACCCATTCTAGTCATTCTATTTCTATGCCTGCAGCACAGTAAAAGGGGGGGGGGGGTCACCCATTCTAGTCATTCTATTTCTATGCCTGCAGCACAGTAAAATGGGGGGGGTGGGTTCACCCATTCTAGTCATTCTATTTCTATGCCTGCAGCACAGTAAAAGGGGGGGGGGAGGTCACCCATTCTAGTCATTCTATTTCTATGCCTGCAGCACAGTAAAATGGGGGGATGGGTTCACCCATTCTAGTCATTCTATTTCTATGCCTGCAGCACAGTAAAGGGGGGGGGGGGGGTCACCCATTCTAGTCATTCTATTTCTATGCCTGCAGCACAGTAAAAGGGAGGGGGGGGGGTTACCCATTCTAGTCATTCTATTTCTATGCCTGCAGCACAGTAAAAGGGGGGGGGGTTCACCCATTCTAGTCATTATATTTCTATGCCTGCAGCACAGTAAAAGGGGGGGGGGGGGGTTCACCCATTCTAGTCATTATATTTCTATGCCTGCAGCACAGTAAAAGGGGGGGATGGGTTCACCCATTCTAGTCATTCTATTTCTATGCCTGCAGCACAGTAAAGGGGGGGGGGGGGTCACCCATTCTAGTCATTCTATTTCTATGCCTGCAGCACAGTAAAAGGGAGGGGGGGGGGGTTACCCATTCTAGTAATTCTATTTCTATGCCTGCAGCACAGTAAAAGGGGGGGGGGGGGTCACCCATTCTAGTCATTATATTTCTATGCCTGCAGCACAGTAAAAGGGGGGGGGGTTCACCCATTCTAGTCATTATATTTCTATGCCTGCAGCACAGTAAAAGGGGGGGGCAGGAGTTCAATACAGCTGATGAATATGCAACACATCATCATTATCAATATCATTACCATTCTATTAACCTTGGAACACCCAGAGAGATCAAGTTCTATATTATGATGAAGATGAAAATGATATAGAAAATGGACTAGAATAATAATTTGTAGTGAAGAAGAAACCTCCGTAAGTCAACTAGAGAGATTTGTTGACACAGTAGCAGTAAGCTCACTGTACACTCCAATTCAACTGTAAACAAACCTTCACATCAATATCAGTAGATTCAGGATGTCCCTTGTGGGCATCCGTATTTTATACAAAGCATTAAGTTAAGTAAACAAGTCTACTCGTGTTTTTGGCACTGTTGCTGTGCCTTTTCATTAGAGTCTTGTTGGCTGGGCGGGGTTGGGGGTGGAGTCATGTTGGCTGGGTGTGGTTGGGGGTGGAGTCATGCAGGCTGGGCGGGGTTGGGGGTGGAGTAATGTTGGCTGGGCGGGGTTGGGGGACTATAATGGAGGGTTGGGGTGGAGTCATGTTGGCTGGGCGGGGTTGGGGGTGGAGTCATGTTGGCTGGGTGGGGTTGGGGGTGGAGTCATGTTGGCTGGGTGGGGTTGGGGGTGGAGTCATGTTGGCTGGGTGGGGTTGAGGGTGGAGTCATGTTGGCTGGGTGGGGTTGGGGGTGGAGTCATGTTGGCTGGGCGGGGTTGGGGGACTATACTGGGAGGTTGGGGGTGGAGTCATGTTGTCTGGGTGGGGTTGGGGGTGGAGTCATGTTGGCCAGGTGGGGTTGAGGGACTATACTGGGAGGTTGGGGGTGGAGTCATGTTGACTGGGTGGGGTTGGGGGACTATAATGGGAGGTTGGGGGTGGAGTCACGTTGTCTGGGCGGGGTTGGGGGACTATAATGGGAGGTTGGGGGTGGAGTCATGTTGTCTGGGCGGCGTTGGGGGACTATAATGGGAGGTTGGGGGTGGAGTCATGTTGTCTGGGCGGGGTTGGGGGACTAGAATGGGAGATTGAGGGTAGAGTAATGTTGGCTGGGTGGGGTTGGGGGTGGAGTCATGTTGGCTGGATGGGGTTGGGGGACTATAATGGGAGGTTGGGGGTGGAGTCATGTTGGCTGGGTGGGGTTGTGGGACTATACTGGGAGGTTGGGGGTGGAGTCATGTTGGCTGGGTGAGGTTGGGGGTGGAGTCATGTTGCCTGGGTGGGGTTGGGGGACTATAATGGGAGGTTGGGGGTGGAGTCATTGGCTAGGTGGGGTTGGGGGACTATAATGGGAGGTTGGGGGTGGAGTCATGTTGGCTGGGCGGGGTTGGGGGGACTATAATGGGAGGTTGGGGGTGGAGTCATGTTGGCTATGTGGGGTTGGGGTTGGGAGTGGAGTCATGTTGGCTGGGCGGGGTTGGGGGACTATAATGGGAGGTTGGGGGTGGAGTCATGTTGGCTGGGGGGGGGGTTGGGGTGGAGTCATGTTGGCTGGGTGGGGTTGGGGGACTAGAATGGGGGATTGAGGGTAGAGTCATGTTGGCTGGGTGGGGTTGGGGGTGGAGTCATGTTGGCTGGGTGGAGTTGGGGGAATATGATGGGAGAATGGGGGTGGAGTCATGTTGTCTAGGTGGGGGTGGGGGTGGAGTCATGTTGTCTGGGTGGGGTTGGGGGTGGAGTCATGTTGGCTGGGTGGGGTTGAGGGTGGAGTCATGTTGGGTGGGTGGGGTTGGGGGACTATGATGGTGGAGGCCCCAAAAAATTACCTAACAAATACACAGACCTGTAGGGTCGATATAACAACATGTACAGACCAGTAGGGTAGATATAACAACATGTACAGACCAGTAGGGTAGATATAACAACCAGTAGGGTCGATATAACAACATGAACAGACCAGTAGGGTAGATACAACATGTACAGACTAGTAGGGTAGATATAACAACATGTCCAGACCAGTAGGGTAGATATAACAACATGTACAGACCAGTAGGATAGACATAACAACATGTCCAGACCAGTAGGGTAGATATAACAACATGTACAGACCAGTAGGATAGACATAACAACATGTCCAGACCAATAGGGTAGAGGCTGGATACATACAGACACACAGCGGCAGCTGTCCAGACCAGTAGGGTAGATATAACAACATGTACAGACCAGTAGGGTAGATATAACAACCAGTAGGGTAGATATAACAACATGTACAGACCAGTAGGGTAGATATAACAACCAGTAGGGTCGATATAACAACATGTACAGACCAGTAGCGTAGATATAACAACCAGTAGGGTCGATATAACAACATGCACAGACCAGTAGGGTAGATATAACAACCAGTAGGGTCGATATAACTACATGTACAGACCAGTAGGGTAGATATAACAACATGTACAGACCAGTAGGATAGACATAACAACATGTCCAGACCAGTAGGATAGACATAACAACATGTACATACCAGTAGGGTAACATAACAACATGTCCAGACCAGTAGGATAGACATAACAACATGTCCAGACCAGTAGGATAGACATAACAACATGTCCAGAACAGTAGGATAGACATAACAACATGTACAGACCAGTAGGATAGACATAACAACATGTACATACCAGTAGGGTAGACATAACAACATGTCCAGACCAGTAGGATAGACATAACAACATGTCCAGACCAGTAGGATAGACATAACAACATGTACAGACCAGTAGGGTAGAGGCTGGATACATACAGACACACAGTGGCAGCTGTCCAGACCAGTAGGATAGACATAACAACATGTCCAGACCAGTTTGATAGACATAACAACATGTCCAGAACAGTAGGATAGACATAACAACATGTACATACCAGTAGGGTAGACATAACAACATGTCCAGACCAGTAGGATAGACATAACAACATGTCCAGACCAGTAGGATAGACATAACAACATGTACAGGCCAGTAGGATAGACATAACAACATGTCCAGACCAGTAGGGTAGAGGCTGGATACGTACAGACACACAGCGGCAGCTGTCCAGACCAGTAGGGTAGACATAACAACATGTACAGACCAGTAGGGTAGACATAACAACATGTACAGACCAGTAGGATAGACATAACAACATGTCCAGACCAATAGGGTAGAGGCTGGATACGTACAGACACACAGCGGCAGCTGTCCAGACCAGTAGGGTAGACATAACAACATGTCCAGACCAGTAGGGTAGACATAACAACATGTCCAGACCAGTAGGGTAGACATAACAACATGTCCAGACCAATAGGGTAGAGGCTGGATACGTACAGACACACAGCGGCAGCTGTCCAGACCAGTAGGGTAGACATAACAACATGTACAGACCAGTAGGGTAGACATAACAACATGTACAGACCAGTAGGATAGACATAACAACATGTCCAGACCAATAGGGTAGAGGCTGGATACGTACAGACACACAGCGGCAGCTGTCCAGACCAGTAGGGTAGACATAACAACATGTCCAGACCAGTAGGGTAGACATAACAACATGTCCAGACCAGTAGGGTAGACATAACAACATGTCCAGACCAATAGGGTAGAGGCTGGATACGTACAGACACACAGCGGCAGCTGTCCAGACCAGTAGGATAGACATAACAACATGTCCAGACCAATAGGGTAGAGGCTGGATACGTACAGACACACAGCGGCAGCTGGCAGACATAACAACATGTCCAGACCAGTAGGATAGACATAACAACATGTACAGACCAGTAGGATAGACATAACAACATGTCCAGACCAGTAGGATAGACATAACAACATGTACAGACCAGTAGGATAGACATAACAACATGTCCAGACCAGTAGGATAGACATAACAACATGTCCAGACCAGTAGGATAGACATAACAACATGTACAGACCAGTAGGATAGACATAACAACATGTCCAGACCAGTAGGATAGACATAACAACATGTACAGACCAGTAGGATAGACATAACAACATGTCCAGACCAGTAGGATAGAGGCTGGATACGTACAGACACACAGCGGCAGCTGTCCAGACCAGAGGTGATCCTGCTGGCAGATGCGGACTGAGGATCCTATGAGTCTGAAGCCAGGGTTACACTGGTAGACCACGGTGTCTCTGTATCCGAAGTTCTCCCCTATCGCCTGACCGTTCACAATCTGCTCCGGGATACCGCAGTGACCCGCTGGAGAGGGGGGGGGGGGGGGGGGGGGGGGGGGGGGTGTTAAGGGCAATCAATCAATCAATCAATCAAATGTATTTAGCATATAGACACTTTTTTACAACAATATTTACTACGACGTGCAAAGTTAAACACATGGGGGCAAGTCTGAAATGTTCTGTTTTTTAGTTTCTTACGCAGTCCACTACTCTAGTGAAACGTAGTGCTTTGTGTAGGGAATATGGAGTCCACTACTCTAGTGAAAAGTAGTGTTTTGTGTAGGGAATATGGAGTCCACTACTCTAGTGAAAAGTAGTGCTTTGTGTAGGGAATATGGAGTCCACTACTCTAGTGAAAAGTAGTGCTTTGTGTAGGGAATATGGAGTCCACTACTCTAGTGAAAAGTAGTGTTTTGTGTAGGGAATATGGAGTCCACTACTCTAGTGAAAAGTAGTGCTTTGTGTAGGGAATATGGAGTCCACTACTCTAGTGAAAAGTAGTGCTTTGTATAGGGAATATGGAGTCCACTACTCTAGTGAAAAGTAGTGCTTTGTATAGGGAATATGGAGTCCACTACTCTAGTGAAAAGTAGTGCTTTGTATAGGGAATATGGAGTCCACTACTCTAGTGAAACGTAGTGCTTTGTGTAGGGAATATGGAGTCCACTACTCTAGTGAAAAGTAGTGCTTTGTATAGGGAATATGGAGTCCACTACTCTAGTGAAAAGTAGTGCTTTGTATAGGGAATATGGAGTCCACTACTCTAGTGAAAAGTAGTGCTTTGTATAGGGAATATGGAGTCCACTACTCTAGTGAAAAGTAGTGCTTTGTATAGGGAATATGGAGTCCACTACTCTAGTGAAAAGTAGTGCTTTGTGTAGGGAATATGGAGTCCACTACTCTAGTGAAAAGTAGTGCTTTGTGTAGGGAATATGGAGTCCACTACTCTAGTGAAAAGTAGTGCTTTGTATAGGGAATATGGAGTCCACTACTCTAGTGAAAAGTAGTGCTTTGTGTAGGGAATATGGAGTCCACTACTCTAGTGAAAAGTAGTGCTTTGTGTAGGGAATATGGAGTCCACTACTCTAGTGAAAAGTAGTGCTTTGTATAGGGAATATGGAGTCCACTACTCTAGTGAAAAGTAGTGCTTTGTGTAGGGAATATGGAGTCCACTACTCTAGTGAAACGCAGTGCTTTGTGTAGGGAATATGGAGTCCACTACTCTAGTGAAAAGTAGTGCTTTGTGTAGGGAATATGGAGTCCACTACTCTAGTGAAAAGTAGTGTTTTGTGTAGGGAATATGGAGTCCACTACTCTAGTGAAAAGTAGTGCTTTGTGTAGGGAATATGGAGTCCACTACTCTAGTGAAAAGTAGTGCTTTGTATAGGGAATATGGAGTCCACTACTCTAGTGAAACGCAGTGCTTTGTATAGGGAATATGGAGTCCACTACTCTAGTGAAAAGTAGTGCTTTGTGTAGGGAATATGGAGTCCACTACTCTAGTGAAAAGTAGTGCTTTGTATAGGGAATATGGAGTCCACTACTCTAGTGAAACGCAGTGCTTTGTATAGGGAATATGGAGTCCACTACTCTAGTGAAAAGTAGTGCTTTGTGTAGGGAATATGGAGTCCACTACTCTAGTGAAAAGTAGTGCTTTGTGTAGGGAATATGGAGTCCACTACTCTAGTGAAAAGTAGTGTTTTGTATAGGGAATATGGAGTCCACTACTCTAGTGAAAAGTAGTGCTTTGTGTAGGGAATATGGAGTCCACTACTCTAGTGAAAAGTAGTGCTTTGTATAGGAAATATGGAATCCACTACTCTAGTGAAAAGTAGTGTTTTGTATAGGGAATATGGAGTCCACTACTCTAGTGAAAAGTAGTGCTTTGTATAGGGAATATGGAGTCCACTACTCTAGTGAAAAGTAGTGCTTTGTGTAGGGAATATGGAGTCCACTACTCTAGTGAAAAGTAGTGCTTTGTATAGGGAATATGAGGTCACTTCAGACACAGTTATTTACAGTCAGACATCCAAGAAAAGAGAAAGAAAGCAGTCTATGTATCCTCTATGTGTCCTCTATATGTCCTCTATGTATCCTATATATGTCCTCTATGTATCCTCTATATATCCTCTATGTGTCCTCTATATGTCCTCTATATATCCTCTATATGTCCTCTATGTATCCTCTATGTATGCTCTATATGTCCTCTATATGTCCTCTATATATCCTCTATATGTCCTCTATATGTCCTCTATGTATCCTCTATGTATCCTCTATGTATTCTCTATATATCCTCTATGTATCCTCTATGTATCCTCTATATGTCCTCTATATGTCCTCTATGTATCCTCTATGTATCCTCTATGTAACCTCAATGTATCCTCTATATGTCCTCTATATATCCTCTATGTATCCTCTATATGTCTTCTATATATCCTCTATGTATCCTCTATATGTCCTCTATGTATCCTCTATGTGTCCTCTATGTATCCTCTATATATCCTCTATGTATCCTATATATGTCCTCTATATGTCCTCTATGTATCCTCTATGTATCCTCAATGTATCCTCTATATGTCCTCTATGTGTCCTCTATGTGGCCTCTATATATCCTCTATGTATCCTCTATATATCCTCTATATATACTCTATATGTCCACTATGTATCCTCTATATATCATCTATGTATCCTCTATATGTCCTCTATGTATCCTCTATATATAATCTATGTATCCTCTATATGTCCTCTATGTATCCTCTATATATCATCTATGTATCCTCTATATGTCCTCTATGTATTCTCTATATATCCTCTATGTATCCTCTATATGTCCTCTATATATCCTCTATGTATTCTCTATATATCCTCTATGTATCCTCTATATGTCCTCTATATCCTCTATGTATCCTCTATATATCTTCTATATGTCCTCTATATATCCTCTATATGTCCTATATATATCCTCTATATGTCCTCTATATATCCTCTATATGTCCTCTATGTATCCTTTATATGTCCTCTATGTGTCCTCTGTATGTCCTCTATGTATCCTCTATGTATCCTCATGTATCCTCTATGCATCTTCTATATGCCCTCCATATATCCTCTATGTATCCTCTATGTATCCTCTATATCCTCTATGTATCCTCTATGTATCCTCTATGTATCTTCTATATGTCCTCTATGTATCCTTTATATGTCCTCTATGTGTCCTCTATATGTCCTCTATGTATCCTCTATGTATCCTCATGTATCCTCTATGTATCTTCTATATGCCCTCTATATATCCTCTATGTATCCTCTATGTATCCTCTATATATCCTCTATGTATCCTCTATGTATCCTCTATGTATCTTCTATATATCTTCTACATACAGTTGAAGTCGGAAGTTTACATACACCTTGGCCAAATACATTTAAACTCAGTTTTTCACAATTCCTGACATCCTTGTAAAAATTATAGTTTTAGGTCAGTTAGGATCGCCACTTTAATTTTAAGAATGTGAAATGTCAGAATAATAGTAGAGAGAATGATTTATTTCAGCTTGTATTTCTTTCATCACATTCCCAATGGGTCAGAAGTTTACATACACTCAATTAGTATTTGGTAGTATTGCCTTTAAATTGTTTAACGTTCAAACGTTTTGGGTAGCCTTCCACAAGCTTCCCACAATAAGTTTGGGGAATTTTGGCTCATTCCTCCTGACAGAGCTGATGTAATTAAGTCAGGTTTGTAGGCCCCCTTGCTAGCACACGCTTTTTCAGTTCTGCCTACACATTTTCTATAGGATTGAGGCCAGGGCTTTGTGATGGCAACTCCAATACCTTGACTTTGTTGTTCAACTTTGGAAGTATGCTTGGGGTCGCTGTCCATTTGGAAGACCCATTTGCGACCAAGCTTTAACTTCCTGACTGATGTCTTGAGATGTTGCTTCAATATATCCACATAATGTTCCTCCCTCATGATGCCATCTTTTTTGTGAAGTGCACCAGTCCCTCCTGCTGCAAAGCACCCCCACCACCATGCTTCACGGTTGGGATGGTGTTCTTCGGTTTGCAAGCCTCCCCCTTTTTCCTCCAAGCATAATGATGGTCATTATGGCCAAACAGCTCTATTTTTGTTTCATCAGACCAGAGGGCATTTCTCCAAACATACGATTTGTCCTCATGTGCAAGGTCCTTTGCTGACGAACCAGATTGTGGAGGTCTACAATGTTGTTTCTGAAGTCTTTTTCTTAATGATTTATGTTTGATTTTCCCATGATGTCAAGCAAAGAGGCACTGAGTTTGAAGGCAGGCCCTGAAATACATCCACAGGTACACCTCCAATTCACTCAAATGATGTCAATTAACCTATCAGAAGCTTCTAAAGCCATGACGTAATTTTCTGGAATTTTCCAAGCTGTTTAAAAGCACAGTCAACTTAGTGTATGTACACTTCTGACCCACTGGAATTGTGAGACAATGAATAATAAGTGAAATAATCACTAGTCTATAAACAATTGTTCGAAAAAATAACTTGTGTTATGCACTAACTGACTTGCCAAAACTATAGTTTGTTAACAAGAAATTTGTGGAGTGGTTGAAAAACATGTTTTTATACTCCAACCTAAGTGTCTGTAAACATCTGACTTCAACTGTATTTAACATATGGACACTTTTACGACAGTATTTACTACGCCGTGACCAGGGTCTGTAGTGACGCCGGAGAAGCACCACTGCGCCACCCGGGAGCCCCATTGAACCCCATTGAATATATTAACTGTTTAGTTCATATACCATTTGTATTGGTGTGGGAACTAATCCCACTACCACTGTGAATGTGTCCTATACTATACATCTCTCTCTCTCTCTACCTATCTTTCAAGCCCGTCTCTCCCACTACCACTGTGAATGTGTCCTATACATCTCTCTCTCTCTCTACCTATCTTTCAAGCCCGTCTCTCCCACTACCACTGTGAATGTGTCCTATACATCTCTCTCTCTCTCTACCTATCTTTCAAGCCTGTCTCTCCCACTACCACTGTGAATGTGTCCTATACATCTCTCTCTCTCTCTACCTATCTTTCAAGCCTGTCTCTCCCACTACCACTGTGAATGTGTTCTATACTGTACATCTCTCTCTCTCTCTACCTATCTTTCAAGCCCGTCTCTCCCACTACCACTGTGCATGTGTCCTATACATCTCTCTCTCTCTACCTATCTTCCAAGCCTGTCTATCCCACTACCACTATGAATGTGTCCTATACTATACATCTCTCTCTCTCTACCTATCTTCCAAGCCTGTCTATCCCACTACCACTGTGAATGTGTCCTATACTGTACATCTCTCTCTCTCTACCTATCTTCCAAGCCTGTCTATCCCACTACCACTATGAATGTGTCCTATACAGTACATCTCTCTCTCTACCTATCTTCCAAGCCTGTCTCTCCCACTACCACTATGAATGTGTCCTATACTGTACATCTCTCTCTCTCTCTACCTATCTTCCAAGCCTGTCTCTCCCACTACCACTATGAATGTGTCCTATACAGTACATCTCTCTCTCTACCTATCTTTCAAGCCCGTCTCTCCCACTACCACTATGAATGTGTCCTATACTGTACATCTCTCTCTCTACCTATCTTGCAAGCCCGTCTATCCCACTACCACTATGAATGTGTCCTATACTGTACATCTCTCTCTCTACCTATCTTTCAAGCCCATCTCTCCCACTACCACTGTGAATGTGTCCTATACTGTACATCTCTCTCTCTACCTATCTTCCAAGCCTGTCTATCCCACTACCACTGTGAATGTGTCCTATACTATACATCTCTCTCTCTCTACCTATCTTTCAAACCTGTCTCTCCCACTACCACTGTGAATGTGTCCTATACTATACATCTCTCTCTCTCTACCTATCTTTCAAACCTGTCTCTCCCACTACCACTATGAATGTGTCCTATACTATACATCTCTCTCTCTCTACCTATCTTTCAAACCTGTCTCTCCCACTACCACTGTGAATGTGTCCTATACTATACATCTCTCTCTCTCTACCTATCTTTCAAACCTGTCTCTCCCACTACCACTATGAATGTGTCCTATACTGTACATCTCTCTCTCTACCTATCTTTCAAGCCCGTCTCTCCCACTACCACTATGAATGTGTCCTATACTGTACATCTCTCTCTCTACCTATCTTGCAAGCCTGTCTATCCCACTACCACTGTGAATGTGTCCTATACAGTACATCTCTCTCTCTACCTATCTTTCAAGCCTGTCTATCCCACTACCACTATGAATGTGTCCTATACAGTACATCTCTCTCTCTACCTATCTTTCAAGCCTGTCTATCCCACTACCACTATGAATGTGTCCTATACTGTACATCTCTCTCTCTCTACCTATCTTTCAAGCCTGTCTATCCCACTACCACTATGAATGTGTCCTATACAGTACATCTCTCTCTCTACCTATCTTTCAAGCCCGTCTCTCCCACTACAGCTATGAATGTGTCCTATACAGTACATCTCTCTCTCTACCTATCTTTCAAGCCCGTCTCTCCCACTACCACTATGAATGTGTCCTATACAGTACATCTCTCTCTCTACCTATCTTCCAAGCCTGTCTCTCCCACTACCACTATGAATGTGTCCTATACTGTACATCTCTCTCTCTACCCATCTTCCAAGCCCGTCTCTCCCACTACCACTATGAATGTGTCCTATACTGTACATCTCTCTCTCTCTCTACCTATCTTCCAAGCCTGTCTCTCCCACTAAATAAATAGGAAAAGAGGGAAGGAGAATAGGAGTTTCCTGGTCCTGGTGCTGTCATGACAAGGAGTGGCACAAACAGACTGGTACCCAGGCATTGAGTCTCTGCTGTCATGACAAGAAGTGGCGAGTAGTGGGCATGATGGCACAAACAGACTGGTACCCAGGCTAGAGTGGGAGTCCCTTCCCAGGCATTGAGTCTCTGCTGTCGTGACAAGGAGTGGCGAGTAGTGGGCGTGATGGCACAAACAGACTGGTACCCAGGCTAGAGTGGGAGTCCCTACCTAGACATTGAGTCTCTGTGCCGCTCCACAGTCCTGACAGCATGCACTCCCTCACGGTGGAGCCCACCAGGATGTATCCGGGGTTGCAGCTGAAGATGGCGGAAGCTCCAAAGGTAGTCTGAGTTCCAATCTTTCTCCCATTAGGAGGAGTGGACAGCTCTCCACAGGAAATGACTGCAATAAGAAAGAGATAGACAGGTGAGACCAGAGAGAGAGAGAGGGGAGAGCAGAGAGAAAGAGAGACAGGGGAGACCAGAGAGAGAGAGACAAGGGAGAGCAGAGAGAAAGAGAGACAGGGGAGACCAGATAGAGAGACAGGGGAGACCAGAGAGAGAGACAGGTGAGACCAGAGAGAGAGAGACAGGGGAGAGCAGAGAGAGAGAGAGAGAGAGACAGGGGAGAGAAGAGAGAGAGAGACAGGGGAGACCAGAGAGAGAGACAGGGGAGACCAGAAAGAGAGAGACAGGGGAGAGCAGAGAAAGAGAGAGAGAGACAGGGGAGACCAGAGAGAGAGAAAGAGAGACAGGTGAGACCAGAGAGAGAGAGAGAGACAGTGGAGAGCAGCAAGAGAGACAGACAGGGGAGAGCAGAGAGAGAGAGAGAGAGACAGGGGAGAGCAGAGAGAGAGAGACAGACAGAGGAAAGCAGAGAGAGAGAGAGACGGGCAGGGGAGAGCAGAGAGAGAGACGGACAGGGGATAGCAAAGAGAGAGAGACAGACAGGGGATAGCAGAGGGAGAGAGAGAGAGAGAGAGAGAGAGAGACAGGGGAGAGCAGAGAGAGAGAGAGCGAGAGACAGAGAGACAGAGAGAGTGAGAGAGAGAGACAGGGGAGAGCAGAGAGAGAGAGAGACAGACAGAGGAAAGCAGAGAGAGAGAGAGAGAGACGGGCAGGGGAGAGCAGAGAGAGAGACAGACAGAGGAAAGCAGAGAGAGAGAGAGACGGTCAGGGGAGAGCAGAGAGAGAGACAGACAGGGGATAGCAGAGAGAGAGAGACAGACAGTGATATCAGTGAGAGAGAGAGAGAGAGAGAGAGACAGGGGAGAGCAGAGAGAGAGAGAGAGAGACAGAGAGACAGAGAGAGAGAGAGAGTGAGAGAGAGAGACAGGGGAGAGCAGAGAGAGAGAGAGAGACAGACAGAGGAACGCAGAGAGAGAGAGAGAGACGGGCAGGGGAGAGCAGAGAGAGAGACAGATAGGGGATAGCAGAGAGAGAGAGAGACAGACAGGGGATAGCAGAGAGAGAGAGAGAGAGAGAGAGAGAGAGAGAGAGAGAGAGACAGGGAGAGAGAGAGAGAGAGAGAGACAGGGGATAGCAGAGAGAGACAGACAGGGGAGAGCAGAGAGAGACAGACAGGGGAGAGCAGAGAAAGAGAGACGGACAGGGGAGAGCAGAGAGAGAGAGAGAGAGAGAGAGACAGGGGAGAGCAGAGAGAGAGAGACGGACAGGGGATAGCAGAGAGAGAGAGACAGGGGAGAGCAGAGAGAGAGACAGACAGGGGAGAGCAGAGAGAGAGAGACAGACAGGGGAGAGCAGAGAGAGAGAGAGAGACAATTGAGAGCAGAGAGAGACAGACAGGGGAGAGCAGAGAGAGAGACAGTGGAGAGCAGAGAGAGACAGACAGGGGAGAGCAGAGAGAGAGAGAGAGAGAGAGAGAGAGACAGAGAGACAGAGAGAGACAGGGGAGAGCAGAGAGAGAGAGCGAGACAGGGGAAAGCAGAGAGAGAGAGACGGACAGGGGAGAGCAGAGAGAGAGAGAGAAAGAGAGAGAGAGACAGGGGAGAGCAGAGAGAGAGACAGACAGGGGAGAGCAGAGAGAGAGAGAGACAGGGGAGAGCAGAGAGAGACAGACAGGGGAGAGCAGAGAGAGAGCGACAGGGGAGACCAGAGAGAGAGAGAGACAGGGGAGAGCAGAGAGAGAGAGAGACAGACAGGGGAGAATAGAGAGAAAGAGAGAGAGACAGACAGGGGAGAGCAGAGAGAGAGACAAGGGAGAGCAGAGAGAGAGCGACAGGGGAGAGCAGAGAGAGAGAGAGACAGGGGAGAGCAGAGAGAGAGAGAGACAGACAGGGGAGAGCAGAGAGAAAGAGAGACAGGGGAGACCAGAGAGAGAGACAGGGGAGACCAGAGAGAGAGACAGGTGAGACCAGAGAGAGAGAGACAGGGGAGAGCAGAGAGAGAGAGAGAGAGAGACAGGGGAGAGAAGAGAGAGAGAGACAGGGGAGACCAGAGAGAGAGACAGGGGAGACCAGAAAGAGAGAGACAGGGGAGAGCAGAGAAAGAGAGAGAGAGACAGGGGAGACCAGAGAGAGAGAGAGAGACAGGTGAGACCAGAGAGAGAGAGAGAGACAGTGGAGAGCAGCAAGAGAGACAGACAGGGGAGAGCAGAGAGAGAGAGAGAGAGACAGGGGAGAGCAGAGAGAGAGAGACAGACAGAGGAAAGCAGAGAGAGAGAGAGACGGGCAGGGGAGAGCAGAGAGAGAGACAGACAGGGGATATCAAAGAGAGAGAGACAGACAGGGGTTAGCAGAGAGAGAGAGAGAGAGAGAGAGAGAGACAGGGGAGAGCAGAGAGAGAGAGAGAGCGAGAGACAGAGAGACAGAGAGAGTGAGAGAGAGAGACAGGGGAGAGCAGAGAGAGAGAGAGACAGACAGAGGAAAGCAGAGAGCGAGAGAGAGACGGGCAGGGGAGAGCAGAGAGAGACAGACAGAGGAAAGCAGAGAGAGAGAGAGACGGGCAGGGGAGAGCAGAGAGAGAGACAGACAGGGGATAGCAGAGAGAGAGAGACAGACAGGGGATAGCAGAGAGAGAGAGAGAGAGAGAGAGAGAGAGAGAGAGAGACAGGGGAGAGCAGAGAGAGAGAGAGAGAGACAGAGAGAGACAGGGGAGAGCAGAGAGAGAGAGAGAGACAGACAGAGGAAAGCAGAGAGAGAGAGAGAGAGACGGGCAGGGGAGAGCAGAGAGAGAGAGAGACAGGGGATAGCAGAGAGAGAGAGAGACAGACAGGAGATAGCAGAGAGAGAGAGAGAGAGAGAGAGAGAGAGAGAGAGAGAGAGAGAGAGAGAGGAGAGCAGAGAGAGAGAGAGAGAGAGAGAGACAGGGGAGAGCAGAGAGAGACAGATAGGGGAGAGCAGAGAAAGAGAGACGGACAGGGGAGAGCAGAGAGAGAGAGAGAGAGAGAGAGAGACAGGGGAGAGCAGAGAGAGAGAGACGGACAGGGGAGAGCAGAGAGAGAGAGACAGGGGAGAGCAGAGAGAGAGACAGACAGGGGAGAGCAGAGAGAGAGAGACAGACAGGGGAGAGCAGAGAGAGAGAGAGAGACAATTGAGAGCAGAGAGAGACAGACAGGGGAGAGCAGAGAGAGAGAGACAGTGGAGAGCAGAGAGACACAGACAGGGGAGAGCAGAGAGAGAGAGACGGACATGGGAGAGCAGAGATAGAGAGAGAGAGAGAGAGAGAGAGAGAGAGAGAGAGAGAGAGAGAGAGAGAGAGAGAGAGGGGAGAGCAGAGAGAGAGAGAGGGACAGGGGAGAGCAGAGAGAGAGAGACAGGGGAGAGCAGAGAGAGAGACAGACAGGGGAGAGCAGAGAGAGAGAGACAGACAGGGGAGAGCAGAGAGAGAGAGAGAGACAATTGAGAGCAGAGAGAGACAGACAGGGGAGAGCAGAGAGAGAGACAATTGAGAGCAGAGAGACACAGACAGGGGAGAGCAGAGAGAGAGAGACGGACATGGGAGAGCAGAGATAGAGAGAGAGAGAGAGAGAGAGCGAGAGAGAGAGAGAGACAGGGGAGAGCAGAGAGAGAGCGGGACAGGGGAAAGCAGAGAGAGAGAGACGGACAGGGGAGAGCAGAGAGAGAGAGAGAAAGAGAGAGAGAGACAGGGGAGAGCAGAGAGAGAGACAGACAGGGGAGAGCAGAGAGAGAGAGAGACAGGGGAGAGCAGAGAGAGACAGACAGGGGAGAGCAGACAGAGAGAGACAGGGGAGAGCAGAGAGAGAGAGAGAGACAAGGGAGAGCAGAGAGAGACAGACAGGGGAGAGCAGAGAGAGAGAGCGACAGGGGAGAGCAGAGAGAGAGAGAGACAGGGGAGAGCAGAGAGAGAGAGAGACAGACAGGGGAGAATAGAGAGAAAGAGAGAGAGACAGACAAGGGAGAGCAGAGAGAGAGACAAGGGAGAGCAGAGAGAGACAGACAGGGGAGAGCAGAGAGAGAGAGAGAGACAGGGGAGAGCAGAGAGAGAGAGAGACAGGGGAGAGCAGAGAGAGAGAGACAGGGGAGAACAGAGAGAAAGAGAGAGAGACAGACAGGGGAGAGCAGAGAGAGATAGAGCGAGAGAGAGACAGAAAGGGGAAAGCAGAGAGAGAGAGAGAGACAGACAGACAGGGGAGAGCAGAGAGAGAGAGAGAGAGATAGCCTTGCTATTGAGAAAGGCCGCCGTAGGCAGACATGGCTCTCAAGAGAAGACAGGCTATGTGCTCACTGCCCACAAAATGAGGTGGAAACTGAGCTGCACTTCCTAACCTCCTGCCCAATGTATGACCATATTAGAGAGACATATTTCCCTCAGATTACACCGATCCACAAAGAATTCGAAAACAAATCCAAAATTGAAAAACTACCATATCTACTGGGTGAAATTCCACAGTGTGCCATCACAGCAGCAAGATTTGTGACCTGTTGCCACGAGAAAAGGGCAACCAGTGAAGAACACACACCATTGTAAATACAACCCATATTTATGCTTATTTATTTTATCTTGTGTCCTTTAACCATTTGTACATTGTTAAAACACTGTATATATATATAATATGACATTTGTAATGTCTTTACTGTTTTGAAACCTCTGTATGTGTAATGTTTACTGTTAATTTTTGTTGTTTTTCACTTTATATATTCACTTTGTATTGTGTCTACCTCACTTGCTTTGGCAATGTTAACACATGTTTCCCATGCCAATAAAGCCCTTGAATTGAATTGAATTGAATTGAGAGAGAGAGAGAGAGAGAGAGACAGACAGTGGAAAGAAGAGAGAGAGAGAGACAGTGGAGAGCAGAGAGAGCGAGAGAGAGACAGACAGGGGAGAGCAGAGAGAGAGTGAGAGAGAGACAGACAGGGGAAAGCAGAGAGAGAGAGAGAGACAGACAGACAGGGGAAAGCAGAGAGAGAGAGACGGACAGGGGAGAGCAGAGATAGAGACAGAGAGAGACAGGGGAGAGCAGAGAGAGAGAGACAGACAGGGGAGAGCAGAGAGAGAAAGACAGACAGGGGAGAGCAAAGAGAGAGAGACATACAGGGGAGAGCAGAGAGAGAGAGAGACAGTTTTGAGCAGAGAGAGAGACAGACATGGGAGAGCAGAGAGAGAGAGAGAGAGAGAGTGGTGAGCAGAGAGAGAGAGAGAGACAGAGAGAGAGAGCAAGAGACAGACAGGGGACAACAGAGAGAGAGAGAGAGAGAGAGAGAGAGAGAGAGAGAGAGAGAGAGAGAGAGAGAGAGAGAGAGAGAGAGAGAGACAGACAGGGGACAACATAGAGAGACAGACAGGGGACAAGAGAGAGAGAGAGAGAGAGAGAGAGAGAGAGAGAGAGAGAGAGAGGGAGAGAGAGAGAGAGAGACAGACAGGGGACAACAGAGAGAGACAGACAGGGGACAAGAGAGAGAGAGAGAGAGATAAACAGTGGAGAGCAGAGGAGATAGTTGGCTTACTGTATCATGTCAACAGTAATGTATATCTTCCCCACTGACCCCAGTGAGATAAAACAGAACTGATTGACTCTTTCACAGCTGGATGACTGTTCTCTTTGTGTTCAACACCTTTAACGTTCTAATGGAGGTGCCCTGTATAGAGAGACCTGTTTTAAATCATTACTGAATGGATCAATACTTATTCAATACTCTCAACCCGCACGCACGCACACACACACACACACACACACGCACACACACACGCACCGTTCAAAGAGAAAACAATCTGAATCTATTCAAGACTCTCCTACAATAGTTCCCATGACAACAGGGAGACGATCTCTACACAACGAAGACTTGATCAAGACGAGATCAAGTCTTCAGTGGTAAAATGTCACCACCCACTTCTGCATCGAGGTCGTTCGTTCCGCCAGCTCCACGCCCCATTGGCCAGGCACTGGATGTGAGCGGGACCGATCCGGTAGTAACCCGGGTTACAGCTGAAGACCACCTTGGTTCTGAACTCATAGCTGGACCCGTTGACGATCGTCCACTTCCCGTGGTCCAGAGAGAAGGAGCCCAGACTGGGGCAGACCACCACTGTGGGACCACAAACACAGAGAATAGTAAACTCATGGTCCAGAGAGAAGGAGCCCAGACTGGGGAAGACCACCACTGTGGGACCACAAACACAGAGAAGAAACCAACGCAATTAAAGTTACAGTCTGGGATTTGAAAGAAGAAAACAAACTACAAACGGCAGCCCCCCCCCCCCCCCACCTCTTCTGGTGTACAGCTGAGAGATGGAGCTTGGGGGGGGGGGGGGGGGGGACAGTTTAATCTGTCGTTCATTAGTCAACACCTCACCAAAAGGGAGACAGTTTAATCTGTCGTTCATTAGTCAACACCTCACCAAAAGGGAGGCAGTTTAATCTGTCGTTCATTAGTCAACACCTCACCAAAAGGGAGGCAGTTTAATCTGTCGTTCATTAGTCAACACCTCACCAAAAGGGAGACAGTTTAATCTGTCGTTCATTAGTCAACCTCTCACCAAAAGGGAGACAGTTTAATCTGTCAACACCTCACCAAAAGGAGACAGTTTAATCTGTCGTTCATTAGTCAGCACCTCACCAAAAGGGGACAGTTTAATCTGTCGTTCATTAGTCAACACCTCACCAAAAGGGAGACAGTTTAATCTGTCGTTCATTAGTCAACACCTCACCAAAAGGGGTAAATTTAATCTGTCAGCACCTCACCAAAAGGGAGACAGTTTAATCTGTCGTTCATTAGTCAACACCTCACCAAAAGGGGACAGTTTAATCTGTCGTTCATTAGTCAACACCTCACCAAAAGGGAGACAGTTTAATCTGTCGTTCATTAGTCAGCACCTCACCAAAAGGGAGACAGTTTAATCTGTCGATCATTAGTCAACACCTCACCAAAAGGGGACAGTTTAATCTGTCGTTCATTAGTCAAGGTATCTTGTTGTGGCTGCTCCATGAGTGTGTGTGTTAATCGTATCTCTTGTCCTACCTGGGCAGCGAGGTATCTTGTTGTGGTTGCTCCATGAGTGTGTGTGTTAATAGTATCTCTTGTCCTACCTGGGCAGCAAGGTATCTTGTTGTGGTTGCTCCATGAGTGTGTGTGTTAATCGTATCTCCCTTCCTACCTGGGCAGCGGGGTATCTTGTTGTGGTTGCTCCATGTGCCGTCAGGCTGGCAGACGGTGGCGGTGAGATCCTTGGAGGAGAGCCTGAAGCCGTTGTTGCAGAAGTAGGTTAAACGTGCTGCCACGGAGTAATCAACAGCCTGGACGCCTCCATTCAGCGGCGCAGTGGGCACGCCACACGCCACGGCTAGGGGGAGGAACACACACACAGGGTGACACATGAGGCATCTGCACGCCACACGCCACGGCTAGGGGGAGGAACACACACAGGGTGACACATGAGGCATCTGCACGCCACACGCCACGGCTAGGGGGAGGAACACACACAGGGTGACACATGAGGCATCTGCACGCCACACGCCACGGCTAGGGGGAGGAACACACACAGGGTGACAGGGTGACACGAGGCATCTGCACGCCACACGCCACGGCTAGGGGGAGGAACACACACAGGGTGACACATGAGGCATCTGCACGCCACACGCCACGGCTAGGGGGAGGAACACACACAGGCTGACACATGAGGCATCTGCACGCCACACGCCACGGCTAGGGGGAGAAACACACACAGGCTGACACATGAGGCATCTGCACGCCACACGCCACGGCTAGGGGGAGGAACACACACAGGCTGACACATGAGGCATCTGCACGCCACACGCCACGGCTAGGGGGAGGAACACACACAGGCTGACACATGAGGCATCTGCACGCCACACGCCACGGCTAGGGGGAGGAACACACACAGGGTGACACATGAGGCATCTGCACGCCACACGCCACGGCTAGGGGGAGGAACACACACAGGCTGACACATGAGGCATCTGCACGCCACACGCCACGGCTAGGGGGAGGAACACACACAGGCTGACACATGAGGCATCTGCACGCCACACGCCACGGCTAGGGGGAGGAACACACACAGGCTGACACATGAGGCATCTGCACGCCACACGCCACGGCTAGGGGGAGGAACACACACACAGGGTGACACATGAGGCATCTGCACGCCACACGCCACGGCTAGGGGGAGGAACACACACAGGCTGACACATGAGGCATCTGCACGCCACACGCCACGGCTAGGGGGAGGAACACACACAGGGTGACACATGAGGCATCTGCACGCCACACGCCACGGCTAGGGGGAGGAACACACACAGGGTGACACATGAGGCATCTGCACGCCACACGCCACGGCTGGGGGGAGGAACACACACACAGGGAGACACATGAGGCATCTGCACGCCACACGCCACGGCTAGGGGGAGGAACACACACAGGGTGACACATGAGGCATCTGCACGCCACACGCCACGGCTGGGGGGAGGAACACACACACAGGGTGACACGAGGCATCTGCACGCCACACGCCACGGCTAGGGGGAGGAACACACACAGGGTGACACATGAGGCATCTGCACGCCACACGCCACGGCTAGGGGGAGGAACACACACAGGGTGACACATGAGGCATCTGCACGCCACACGCCACGGCTGGGGGGAGGAACACACACACAGGGTGACACATGAGGCATCTGCACGCCACACGCCACGGCTAGGGGGAGGAACACACACAGGGTGACACATGAGGCATCTGCACGCCACACGCCACGGCTAGGGGGAGGAACACACACAGGGTGACACATGAGGCATCTGCACGCCACACGCCACGGCTACGGGGGAGGAACACACACAGGGTGACACAT
Organism: Oncorhynchus clarkii lewisi; assembly: GCF_045791955.1. Lineage (NCBI taxonomy): Eukaryota > Metazoa > Chordata > Actinopteri > Salmoniformes > Salmonidae > Oncorhynchus > Oncorhynchus clarkii. Next base: position 573,378 of record NW_027257941.1, read on the forward strand.
GAGGCATCTGCACGCCACACGCCACGGCTAGGGGGAGGAACACACACAGGGTGACACATGAGGCATCTGCACGCCACACGCCACGGCTAGGGGGAGGAACACACACAGGGTGACACATGAGGCATCTGCACGCCACACGCCACGGCTAGGGGGAGGAACACACACAGGGTGACACATGAGGCATCTGCACGCCACACGCCACGGCTAGGGGGAGGAACACACACAGGGTGACACATGAGGCATCTGCACGCCACACGCCACGGCTAGGGGGAGGAACACACACAGGGTGACACATGAGGCATCTGCACGCCACACGCCACGGCTAGGGGGAGGAACACACACAGGCTGACACATGAGGCATCTGCACGCCACACGCCACGGCTAGGGGGAGGAACACACACAGGCTGACACATGAGGCATCTGCACGCCACACGCCACGGCTAGGGGGAGGAACACACACAGGGTGACACATGAGGCATCTGCACGCCACACGCCACGGCTAGGGGGAGGAACACACACAGGCTGACACATGAGGCATCTGCACGCCACACGCCACGGCTAGGGGGAGGAACACACACACAGGGTGACACATGAGGCATCTGCACGCCACACGCCACGGCTAGGGGGAGGAACACACACAGGCTGACACATGAGGCATCTGCACGCCACACGCCACGGCTAGGGGGAGGAACACACACAGGGTGACACATGAGGCATCTGCACGCCACACGCCACGGCTAGGGGGAGGAACACACACAGGGTGACACATGAGGCATCTGCACGCCACACGCCACGGCTGGGGGGAGGAACACACACACAGGGAGACACATGAGGCATCTGCACGCCACACGCCACGGCTAGGGGGAGGAACACACACAGGGTGACACATGAGGCATCTGCACGCCACACGCCACGGCTGGGGGGAGGAACACACACACAGGGTGACACGAGGCATCTGCACACCACACGCCACGGCTAGGGGGAGGAACACACACAGGGTGACACATGAGGCATCTGCACGCCACACGCCACGGCTAGGGGGAGGAACACACACAGGGTGACACATGAGGCATCTGCACGCCACACGCCACGGCTAGGGGGGAGGAACACACACAGGGTGACACATGAGGCATCTGCACGCCACACGCCACGGCTAGGGGGAGGAACACACACAGGGTGACACATGAGGCATCTGCACGCCACACGCCACGGCTAGGGGGAGGAACACACACAGGCTGACACATGAGGCATCTGCACGCCACACGCCACGGCTAGGGGGAGGAACACACACAGGGTGACACATGAGGCATCTGCACGCCACACGCCACGGCTAGGGGGAGGAACACACACACAGGGTGACACATGAGGCATCTGCACGCCACACGCCACGGCTGGGGGGAGGAACACACACACAGGGTGACACAAGGCATCTGCACGCCACACGCCACGGCTAGGGGGAGGAACACACACACAGGGTGACACATGAGGCATCTGCACGCCACACGCCACGGCTGGGGGGAGGAACACACACACAGGGTGACACAAGGCATCTGCACGCCACACGCCACGGCTAGGGGGAGGAACACACACAGGGTGACACATGAGGCATCTGCACGCCACACGCCACGGCTAGGGGGAGGAACACACACAGGGTGACACATGAGGCATCTGCACGCCACACGCCACGGCTGGGGGGAGGAACACACACACAGGGAGACACATGAGGCAGGCATCTGCACGCCACACGCCACGGCTAGGGGGAGGAACACACACACAGGGTGACACGAGGCATCTGCACGCCACACGCCACGGCTAGGGGGAAGAACACACACACAGGGTGACTGGGGAGGAACACACACACAGGGTGACACGAGGCATCTGCACGCCAAACGCCACAGCTAGGGGGAGGAACACACACACAGGGTGACACGAGGCAGGCATCAACACCCCACAGGACACGGCTAGGGGGAGGAACACACCTGCACCACACACAGGCCAATACACACACACACACGTATATATATAATATATATAAATATGAGATTTTACCTTTATTTAACTAGGCAAGTCAGTTAAGAACAAATTCTTATTTTCAATGACGGCCTAGGAACAGTGGGTTAACTGCCTGTTCAGGGGCAGAACAACAGAATTGTACCTTGTCAGCTCGGGGGATATGAACTTGCAACCTTCCGGTTACTAGTCCAACTCTTTAACCACTAGGCTACCCTGCCGCCCCATGAACCGACTGGTACAGTGAATCAGATTACTGTCATACACATATCACAGTGAAATATGGGAACGATTATCCATGAACCAGCTGGTACAGTGAATCCGATTACTGTCATAAACATATCACAGTGAATTGGAGCTAAGAGCAGTAAAACCGTAGCCATTACGCTGAGACAAATGTCCTGTCAAATCAGACAGGCCAGTATTGATGCCTATTTGTGTCATTAATCTTCAGTTATTTAAAGCATCTCACGGAGGTGCCCGACACACCAGAACATCACATCTCTACAGAACATTAGTGAAACTTCAAGGAACAAAGACTTAACAGTCCCAAATTTAGTCCAATCAGAGCAGGTGTTCTCAACCGTCTTGGGTGCGGGGACACCTTTTGTGGTAGTAAATTCATCAGGGTAACCCCCACCCCCACCCTCCTGTTATTAAATAATCAGAACACAACTTGAGTGAGATAAAATAACATAGAAAGAGTTTTGCTATAACCTTGGCAGTGTTTGGCTGGACCCACCATGTTCCTGGGCACCGGGGAAGGAACATTTTAAAGGCCCGTCTAAATGGCATCGAAGAGAGCATTTCTTTTCTTCAGTGTTCCAGCGAATTTACCTGCAATTCTACACATTTTGTCATGGGGCAGAGAGATTTTGTTGTTGCTAGATAATATCCTGCAATTCTACACATTTTGTCATGGGGTAGAGAGATTTTGTTGTTGCTAGATAATATCCTGCAATTCTACACATTTTGTCATGGAGTAGAGAGATATGTTGTTGTTGCTAGCTAATATCCTGCAATTCTACACATTTTGCCATGAGGCTGAGAGAAAACTTTGTTGTTTTAAAGCCTTTTAAAGCTTTTGTCACACGCACCGAATACAACACGAATACCGTGCACAATGACTACTTACAAGCTTATTTTCCACCATAATTTGCAAATAAATTCATAAAAAAATCCTACAATGTGATTTTCTGGATTTTTTTTCCTCATTTTGTTTGTCATAGTTGAAGTGTACCTACGATGAAAATTACAGGCCTCTCTCATCTTTTTATGTGGGAGAACTTGCACAATTGGTGGCTGACTAAATACTTTTTTTGCCCCACCTTTGGTTCCTTCCCTATATATGTCTCTCCCTTTGGTTCCTTCTTTATATATGTCTCTCCCTTTGGTTCCGTCCCTATATATGTCTCTCCCTTTGGTTCCTTCCCTATATATGTCCCTCCCTTTGGTTCCTCCCCTATATATGTCCCTCCCTTTGGTTCCTCCCCTATATATGTCCCTCTCTTTGGTTCCTTCCCTATATATGTCTCTGCCTTTGGTTCCTTCCCCAGACGTCATTGTTTCTGTTTCAGTTTCCTGTCTGTCTGTGTGCTGTTCGAGTTTCTTGTTTTGTATTTTATTCCGTTTATTTATTAAAACACTCACTGAATTTGCTTCCTGACTCTCAGAGCACATCATAACACAAGCACTTAATCAACAATGCAGTTTCAAGAAAACATTTACTAAATGTAGCGCTTTACAGTCAGATGCCGAGCAGTTGCCATTCAAGGCGGTGATGCAACTGGTCAGGATGCTCTCGATGGTGCAGCTGTATAACCTTTAGAGGATCTGGGGACCTATCTACCGTGACATTAGGGTTATAGCCATGTTAATGTATTATCATAGAGTAGTATTTCAGGCTCAACACATCTAAACTACCAGATACCTCAGACTCAACACATCTAAACTCTCAGATACCTCAGGCTCAACATATCTAAACTCCCAGATACCTCAGGCTCAACACACAACACATCTAAACTCCCAGATACCTCAGACTCAACACATCTAAACTCCCAGATACCTCAGGCTCAACACATCTAAACTCCCAGATACCTCAGGCTCAACACATCTAAACTCCCAGATATCTCAGACTCAACACATCGAAACTCTAAGATATCTCAGACTCAACACATCTAAACTACCAGATACCTCAGACTCAACACATCTAAACTCTCAGATACCTCAGGCTCAACACATCTAAACTCCCAGATACCTCAGGCTCAACACATCTAAACTCCCGTATACCTCAGGCTCAACATATCTAAACTCCCAGATACCTCAGGCTCAACACACAACACATCTAAACTCCCAGATACCTCAGACTCAACACATCTAAACTCCCAGATATCTCAGACTCAACACATCTAAACTCCCAGATATCTCAGACTCAACACATCTAAACTCCTAGATACCTCAGACTCATCCATCTAAACTCCCAGATATCTCAGGCTCAACACATCTAAACTCCCAGATACCTCAGGCTCAACACATCTAAACTCCCAGATACTTCAGGCTCAACACATCTAAACTCCCAGATATCTCAGGCTAAACACATCTAAACTCCAAGATACCTCAGGCTCAACATATCTAAACTCCCAGATATCTCAGGCTCAACACATCTAAACTCCAAGATACATCAGGCTCAACACACAACACATCTAAACTCCCAGATATCTCAGGCTCAACACACAACACATCTAAACTCCCAGATATCTCAGGCTCAACACACAACACATCTAAACTCCCAGATACCTCAGGCTCAACACATCTAAATCCCAGATACCTCAGACTCAACCCATCTAAACTCCCAGATACCTCAGGCTCAACACATCTAAACTCCCAGATACCTCAGGCTCAACACATCTAAACTCCCAGATACCTCAGACTCAACCCATCTAAACTCCCAGATACCTCAGGCTCAACACATCTAAACTCCCAGATATCTCAGGCTCAACACATCTAAACTCCCAGATACCTCAGGCTCAACACATCTAAATCCCAGATACCTCAGACTCAACCCATCTAAACTCCCAGATACCTCAGGCTCAACACATCTAAACTCCCAGATATCTCAGGCTCAACACATCTAAACTCCCAGATACCTCAGGCTCAACACATCTAAACTCCCAGATACCTCAGGCTCAACACACAACACATCTAAACTCCCAGATACCTCAGACTCAACACACAACACATCTAAACTGCCAGATATCTCAGACTCAACACACAACACATCTAAACTCCCAGATACCTCAGGCTCAACACACAACACATCTAAACTCCCAGATACCTCAGGCTCAACACACAACACATCTAAACTCCCAGATACCTCAGGCTCAACACACAACACATCTAAACTCCCAGATACCTCAGACTCAACACACAACACATCTAAACTCCCAGATACCTCAGACTCAACCCCTCTAAACTCCCAGATACCTCAGACTCAACACACAACACATCTAAACTCCCAGATACCTCAGGTTCAAATCAAATACAATTTTATTTGTCACATCCGCGGAATACAACCATACTGTGAAATGCTGACTTAAAAGCCCTTAACCAACAATGCAGTTCAAGAAACATAATTAATAAAATACTTACTAAATAAACAATCAATCAAAAAGTAACATACATTTACATAACAATAACGAGACTATATACAGGGTGTTACGGTACAGAGTCAATGTGGAGGCTATATACAGGGTATTATGGTACAGAGTCAATGTGGAGGCTATATACAGGGTACCGGTACAAAGTCAATGTGGAGGCTATATACAGGGTGTTACGGTACAGAGTCAATGTGGAGGCTATATACAGGGTGTTACGGTACAGAGTCAATGTGGAGGCTATATACAGGGTGTTACGGTACAGAGTCAATGTGGAGGCTATATACAGGGTACCGGTACAGAGTCAATGTGGAGGCTATATACAGGGTGTTACGGTACAGAGTCAATGTGGAGGCTATATACAGGGGGTACCGGTACAGAGTCAATGTGGAGGTTATATACAGGGTATTATGGTACAGAGTCAATGTGGAGGTTATATACAGGGTATTACGGTACAGAGTCAATGTGGAGGCTATATACAGGGTGTTACGGTACAGAGTCAATGTGGAGACTATATACAGGGTGTTACGGTACAGAGTCAATGTGGAGGCTATATACAGGGGGTACCGGTACAGAGTCAATGTGGAGGCTATATACAGGAGGTACCAGTACAGAGTCAATGTGGAGGCTATATACAGGGTATTACGGTACAGAGTCAATGTGGAGACTATATACAGGGTGTTACGGTACAGAGTCAATGTGGAGGCTATATACAGGGGGTACCGGTACAGAGTCAATGTGGAGGCTATATACAGGGTGTTACGGTACAGAGTCAATGTGGAGGCTATATACAGGGTGTTACGGTACAGAGTCAATGTGGAGGCTATATACAGGGTGTTACGGTACAGAGTCAATGTGGAGGCTATATACAGGGTGTTACGGTACAGAGTCAATGTGGAGGCTATATACAGGGTGTTACGGTACAGAGTCAATGTGGAGGCTATATACAGGGTACCGGTACAGAGTCAATGTGGAGGCTATATACAGGGTGTTACGGTACAGAGTCAATGTGGAGGCTATATACAGGGTGTTACGGTACAGAGTCAATGTGGAGGCTATATACAGGGTGTTACGGTACAGAGTCAATGTGGAGGCTATATACAGGGTGTTACGGTACAGAGTCAATGTGGAGGCTATATACAGGGTGTTACGGTACAGAGTCAATGTGGAGGCTATATACAGGGTATTACGGTACAGAGTCAATGTGGAGGCTATATACAGGGTATTACGGTACAGAGTCAATGTGGAGGCTATATACAGGGTATTACGGTACAGAGTCAATGTGGAGGCTGTATACAGGGGGTACCGGTACAGAGTCAATGTGGAGGCTATATACAGGGGGTACCAGTACAGAGTCAATGTGGAGGCTATATACAGGGGGTACAGGTACAGAGTCAATGTGGAGGCTATATACATGGTATTACGGTACAGAGTCAATGTGGAGGCTATATACAGGAGGGTACCGGTACAGAGTCAATGTGGAGGCTATATACAGGGTATTACGGTACAGAGTCAATGTGGAGGCTATATACAGGGTATTACGGTACAGAGTCAATGTGGAGGCTATATACAGGGTGTTACGGTACAGAGTCAATGTGGAGGCTATATACAGGGTATTACGGTACAGAGTCAATGTGGAGGCTATATACAGGGGGTACCGGTACTGAGTCAATGTGGAGGCTATATACAGGGGGTACCGGTACAGAGTCAATGTGGAGGCTATATACAGGGTATTACGGTACAGAGTCAATGTGGAGGCTATATACAGGGTATTACGGTACAGAGTCAATGTGGAGGCTATATACAGGGTATTACGGTACAGAGTCAATGTGGAGGCTATATACAGGGTATTACGGTACAGAGTCAATGTGGAGGCTATATACAGGGTATTACGGTACAAAGTCAATGTGGAGGCTATATACAGGGTATTACGGTACAGAGTCAATGTGGAGGCTATATACAGGGTATTACGGTACAGAGTCAATGTGGAGGCTATATACAGGGTATTACGGTACAGAGTCAATGTGGAGGCTATATACAGGGTATTACGGTACAGAGTCAATGTGGAGGCTATATACAGGGTATTACGGTACAGAGTCAATGTGGAGGCTATATACAGGGGGTACCGGTACAGAGTCAATGTGGAGACTATATACAGGGTATTACGGTACAGAGTCAATGTGGAGGCTATATACAGGTGGTACCGGTACAGAGTCAATGTGGAGGCTATATACAGGGTATTACGGTACAGAGTCAATGTGGAGGCTATATACAGGGTGTTACGGTACAGAGTCAATGTGGAGGCTATATACAGGTGGTACCGGTACAGAGTCAATGTGGAGACTATATACAGGGTGTTACGGTACAGAGTCAATGTGGAGGCTATATACAGGGTGTTACGGTACAGAGTCAATGTGGAGGCTATATACAGGGTGTTACGGTACAGAGTCAATGTGGAGGCTATATACAGGGTGTTACGGTACAGAGTCAATGTGGAGGCTATATACAGGGTGTTACGGTACAGAGTCAATGTGGAGGCTATATACAGGGTGTTACGGTACAGAGTCAATGTGGAGGCTATATACAGGGTGTTACGGTACAGAGTCAATGTGGAGGCTATATACAGGGTATTACGGTACAGCGTCAATGTGGAGGCTATATACAGGGTATTACGGTACAGAGTCAATGTGGAGGCTATATACAGGGTATTACGGTACAGAGTCAATGTGGAGGCTATATACAGGGTATTACGGTACAGCGTCAATGTGGAGGCTATATACAGGGTATTACGGTACAGAGTCAATGTGGAGGCTATATACAGGGTATTACGGTACAGAGTCAATGTGGAGGCTAAATACAGGGGGTACCGGTACAGAGTCAATGTGGAGACTATATACAGGAGGGTACCGGTACAGAGTCAATGTGGAGACTATATACAGGGAGTACCGGTACAGAGTCAATGTGGAGGCTATATACAGGGGGTACCGGTACAGAGTCAATGTGGAGGCTATATACAGGGGGTACCGGTACAGAGTCAATGTGGAGACTATATACAGGGAGTACCGGTACAGAGTCAATGTGGAGGCTATATACAGGGGGTACCGGTACAGAGTCAATGTGGAGGCTATATACAGGGTATTACGGTACAGAGTCAATGTGGAGGCTATATACAGGGTATTACGGTACAGAGTCAATGTGGAGGCTATATACAGGGTATTACGGTACAGAGTCAATGTGGAGGCTATATACAGGGTATTACGGTACAGAGTCAATGTGGAGGCTATATACAGGGTGTTACGGTACAGAGTCAATGTGGAGACTATATACAGGGTATTACGGTACAGAGTCAATGTGGAGGCTATATACAGGGTGTTACGGTACAGAGTCAATGTGGAGACTATATACAGGGTATTACGGTACAGAGTCAATGTGGAGGCTATATACAGGGTATTACGGTACAGAGTCAATGTGGAGGCTATATACAGGGTGTTACGGTACAGAGTCAATGTGGAGGCTATATACAGGGGGTATCGGTACAGAGTCAATGTGGAGGCTATATACAGGGGGTACCGGTACAGAGTCAATGTGGAGGCTATATACAGGGGGTATCGGTACAGAGTCAATGTGGAGGCTATATACAGGGGGTACCGGTACAGAGTCAATGTGGAGGCTATATACAGGGGGTACCGGTACAGAGTCAATGTGGAGGCTATATACAGGGGGTACCGGTACAGAGTCAATGTGGAGGCTATATACAGGGGGTACCGGTACAGAGTCAATGTGGAGGCTATATACAGGGGGTACCGGTACAGAGTCAATGTGGAGGCTATATACAGGGGGTACCGGTACTGAGTCAATGTGCAGGGGTACAGGTTAGTCGAGGTAATTTGTAAAGTGACTATGCAGAGTAAATAAACAGCGAGTAGCAGCAGTGTAAAAACTATGTAAATAGTCTGGGTGGCCATATGATTAATTGTTCAACAGTTTTATGGCTTGGGGGGGGTAGAAGCTGTTGAGGAGCCTTTTGGACCTTGGCACTCCGGTACCGCTTGCTGTGTGGTAGCAGATAGAACCGTTTATAACTAGGGTGACTGGGGTCTCTGACAATTTTATGGGGCCTTCCTCTGACACCACCTAGTACAGTATATACAGTGGCAAAAAAAAGTATGTGAACCCTATGGATGTGTATGTGGAATTACCTGGATTTCTGCATAAATTGGTCATCAAATTGGATCAGATCTTAAATCACAACAATAGACAAACACAGTCTGCTAAAACTAATAACACACAAATTATTGTATTTTTCTGTCTATATTGAATACATAATTTAACATTCAGTGTGGGTTGGAAAAAGTATGTGAACCCCCTAGGCTAATGACTTCTCCAAAAGCGAATTGGAGTCAGGAGTCAGCTAACCTGGAGTCCAATCAATAAGATGCGATTGGAGATGTTGATTCGAGCTGCCCTGTCCTATAAAAAACACAAAATGTGAGTTTGCTATTCACAAGAAGCATTGCCTGATGTGAACCATGCCTCGAACAAAAGAGATCTCAGAAGAAAGATTAAGAATAAAAACTGTTGACTTGCATAAAGCTGGAAAGGGTTCCAAAAGTATCTCTTAAAGCCTTGATGTTCATCAGTCCACGGTAAGACAAATTGTCTACAAATGGAGAAAGTTCAGCACTGTTGCTACTCTCCCTAGGAGTGGCCGCCCTGCAAAGATGACTGGAAGAGCACAGTGCAGAATGCTCAATGGGGTTAAGAAGCAGAATCCAGAAATCTCTGGAACATTCATTCATTAAAAATCCTACAATGTGATTTTCTGCATTTTTTTTCTCATTTTGTCTGTCATAGTTGAAGTGTACCTATGATGAAAATTACAGGCCTCTCTCATCTTTTTAAGTGGGAGAACTTGCACAATTGGTGGCTGACTAAATACTTTTTTGCCCCACTGTATATACAGTGCCTTGCGAAAGTATTCGGCCCCCTTGAACTTTGAGACCTTTTGCCACATTTCAGGCTTCAAACATAAAGATATAAAACTGTATTTTTTTGTGAAGAATCAACAACAAGTGGGACACAATCATGAAGTGGAACGACATTTATTGGATATTTCAAACTTTTTTAACAAATCAAAAACTGAAAAATTGGGCGTGCAAAATTATTCAGCCCCCTTAAGTTAATACAAAATTATTCAGCCCCTTTACTTTCAGTGCAGCAAACTCTCTCCAGAAGTTCAGTGAGGATCTCTGAATGATCTAATGTTGACCTAAATGACTAATGATGATAAATACAATCCACCTGTGTGTAATCAAGTCTCCGTATAAATGCACCTGCACTGTGATAGTCTCAGAGGTCCGTTAAAAGCGCAGAGAGCATCATGAAGAACAAGGAACACACCAAGCAGGTCCGAGATACTGTTGTGAAGAAGTTTAAAGCCGGATTTGGATACAACAAGATTTCCCAAGCTTTAAACATCCCAAGGAGCACTGTGCAAGCGATAATATTGAAATGGAAGGAGTATCAGACCACTGCAAATCTACCAAGACCTGGCCGTCCCGCTAAACTTTCAGCTCATACAAGGAGAAGACTGATCAGAGATGCAGCCAAGAGGCCCATGATCACTCTGGATGAACTGCAGAGATCTACAGCTGAGGTGGGAGACTCTGTCCATAGGACAACAATCAGTCGTGTATTGCACAAATCTGGCCTTTATGGAAGAGTGGCAAGAAGAAAGCCATTTCTTAAAGATATCCATAAAAAGTGTTGTTTAAAGTTTGCCACAAGCCACCTGGGAGACACACCAAACGTGGAAGAAGGTGCTCTGGTCAGATGAAACCAAAATTTAACTTTTTGGCAACAATGCAAAACGTTATGTTTGGCGTAAAAGCAACACAGCTGAACACACCATCCCCACTGTCAAACATGGTGGTGGCAGCATCATGGTTTGGGCCTGCTTTTCTTCAGCAGGGACAGGGAATATGGTTAAAATTGATGGGAAGATGGATGGAGCCAAATACAGGACCATTCTGGAAGAAAACCTGATGGAGTCTGCAAAAGACCTGAGACTGGGACAGAGATTTGTCTTCCAACAAGACAATGATCCAAAACATAAAGCAAAATCTACAATGGAATGGTTCAAAAATAAACATATCCAGGTGTTAGAATGGCCAAGTCAAAGTCCAGACCTGAATCCAATCGAGAATCTGTGGAAAGAACTGAAAACTGCTGTTCACAAATGCTCTCCATCCAACCTCACTGAGCTCGAGCTGTTTTGCAAGGAGGAATGGGAAAAAATGTCAGTCTCTCGATGTGCAAAACTGATAGAGAAATACCCCAAGCGACTTACAGCTGTAATCGCAGCAAAAGGTGTAAATATATATGTATATAATATATGTAAATATATATATCTTAGGACATCTACTTTGTGCATGACACAATACATTTTCCCAACAATTGTTTACAGACTGATTATTTCACTTACACTGTATCACAATTCCAGAGGGTCAGAAGTTTACATACACTAAGTTGACTGTGCCTTTAAACAGCTTGTAAAATTCCAGAAAAATATGTCATGGTTTTAGAAGCTTCTGATAGGCTAATTGACATGATTTGAGTCAATTGGAAGTTTACCTGCGGGTGTATTTCAAGGCCTACCTTCAAACTCAGTGCCTCTTCGCTTGACATCATGGGAAAATCTAAAGAAATCTGCCAAGACCTCAGAAAAAAATTGTAGACCTCCACAGGTCTGGTTCATCCTTGGGAGCAATTTCCAAATGCCTGAAGGTACCACGTTCATCTGTATAAACAATAGTACGCAAGTATAAACACCATGGGACCACGCAGCCGTCATACCGCTCAGGAAGGAGATGCGTTCTGTCTCTTAGATATTAATGTACTTTGTGAGAAAAGTGCAAATCAATCTAAGAACAACAGCAAAGGACCTTGTGAAGATGCTGGAGGAAACAGGTACAAAAGTATCTATATCCACAGTAAAATGAGTATCGACATAACCGAAAATGAGTATCGACATAACCTGAAAGGCCACTCAGCAAGGAAGAAGCCACTGCTCCAAAACCGCCATAATAAAAGCCAGACTACAGTTTGCAACTTGGGAACAAAGATCATATTTTTTTGAGAAATGTCCTCTGGTCTGATGAAACAAAAATAGAACTGTTTGGCCATAATGACCAGGAAAAAGGGGAAGGTTTGCAAGCCGAGGGAACACCATCCGAACCGTGAAGCACGGGGTTGACAGCATCATGTTGTGGGGGTGCTTTGCTGCAGGAGGGACTGGTGCACCTCACAAAATAAATGGCATCATGAGGGAGGAAAATTACGTGGATATATTTAAGCAACATCTCAAGACATCAGTCAGGAAGTTAAAGCTAGGTCGCAAATGGGTCTTCCAAATGGACAATGACCCCAAGCATACTTCCGAAGTTGTGGCAAAATGGCTTAACGACAACAAAGTCAAGATATTGGAGTGGTCACCACAAAGCCCTGACCTCAATCCTATAGGAAATGTGTGGGCAGAACTGATCCACATTTCATTTTCCATTTGTTTTGTCTTACACGCCTGGTTTCAATTCCCCAATGACTTGTTCATTATTTAAACCTCTGTTCCCCTCATGTTTGTTTGTGAGTAATTGTTTGTATGTAATACGTTATTGTGGGCTCGCATTACTGCGTTGTATTTGTTTGTATTTTGTGTAAATACGTTTTTTACTCATATCTGCTGTCCTGCGCCTGACTCCTCCCACCACCAGCTCACACAGACTTTATAACAGTTGCATTACAACATGTCATTTAAATATATTTTTATTTGGATTTAATGTAATGCAATGGATTGTGGGTATAATGGATTTAATGTAATGCAATGGATTGTGGGTATAATGGATTTAATGTAATGCAATGGATTGTGGGTATAATGGATTTAATGTAATGCAATGGATTGTGGGTATAATGGATTTAATGTAATGCAATGGATTGTGGGTATAATGGATTTAATGTAATGCAATGGATTGTGGGTATAATGGATTTAATGTAATGCAATGGATTGTGGGTATAATGGATTTAATGTAATGCAATGGATTGTGGGTATAATGGATTTAATGTAATGCAATGGATTGTGGGTATAATGGATTTAATGTAATGCAATGGATTGTGGGTATAATGGATTTAATGTAATGCAATGGATTGTGGGTATAATGGATTTAATGTAATGCAATGGATTGTGGGTATAATGGATTTAATGTAATGCAATGGATTGTGGGTATAATGGATTTAATGTAATGCAATGGATTGTGGGTATAATGGATTTAATGTAATGCAATGGATTGTGGGTATAATGGATTTAATGTAATGCAATGGATTGTGGGTATAATGGATTTAATGTAATGCAATGGATTGTGGGTATAATGGATTTAATGTAATGCAATGGATTGTGGGTATAATGGATTTAATGTAATGCAATGGATTGTGGGTATAATGGATTTAATGTAATGCAATGGATTGTGGGTATAATGGATTTAATGTAATGCAATGGATTGTGGGTATAATGGATTTAATGTAATGCAATGGATTGTGGGTATAATGGATTTAATGTAATGCAATGGATTGTGGGTATAATGGATTTAATGTAATGCAATGGATTGTGGGTATAATGGATTTAATGTAATGCAATGGATTGTGGGTATAATGGATTTAATGTAATGCAATGGATTGTGGGTATAATGGATTTAATGTAATGCAATGGATTGTGGGTATAATGGATTTAATGTAATGCAATGGATTGTGGGTATAATGGATTTAATGTAATGCAATGGATTGTGGGTATAATGGATTTAATGTAATGCAATGGATTGTGGGTATAATGGATTTAATGTAATGCAATGGATTGTGGGTATAATGGATTTAATGTAATGCAATGGATTGTGGGTATAATGGATTTAATGTAATGCAATGGATTGTGGGTATAATGGATTTAAGGTAATGCAATGGATTGTGGGTATAATGGATTTAATGTAATGCAATGGATTGTGGGTATAATGGATTTAAGGTAATGCAATGGATTGTGGGTATAATGGATTTAATGTAATGCAATGGATTGTGGGTATAATGGATTTAATGTAATGCAATGGATTGTGGGTATAATGGATTTAATGTAATGCAATGGATTGTGGGTATAATGGATTTAATGTAATGCAATGGATTGTGGGTATAATGGATTTAATGTAATGCAATGGATTGTGGGTATAATGGATTTAATGTAATGCAATGGATTGTGGGTATAATGGATTTAATGTAATGCAATGGATTGTGGGTATAATGGATTTAATGTAATGCAATGGATTGTGGGTATAATGGATTTAATGTAATGCAATGGATTGTGGGTATAATGGATTTAATGTAATGCAATGGATTGTGGGTATAATGGATTTAATGTAATGCAATGGATTGTGGGTATAATGGATTTAATGTAATGCAATGGATTGTGGGTATAATGGATTTAATGTAATGCAATGGATGCAATGTGGGTATAATGGATTTAATGTAATGCAATGGATTGTGGGTATAATGGATTTAATGTAATGCAATGGATTGTGGGTATAATGGATTTAATGTAATGCAATGGATTGTGGGTATAATGGATTTAATGTAATGCAATGGATTGTGGGTATAATGGATTTAATGTAATGCAATGGATTGTGGGTATAATGGATTTAATGTAATGCAATGGATTGTGGGTATAATGGATTTAATGTAATGCAATGGATTGTGGGTATAATGGATTTAATGTAATGCAATGGATTGTGGGTATAATGGATTTAATGTAATGCAATGGATTGTGGGTATAATGGATTTAATGTAATGCAATGGATTGTGGGTATAATGGATTTAATGTAATGCAATGGATTGTGGGTATAATGGATTTAATGTAATGCAATGGATTGTGGGTATAATGGATTTAATGTAATGCAATGGATTGTGGGTATAATGGATTTAATGTAATGCAATGGATTGTGGGTATAATGGATTTAATGTAATGCAATGGATTGTGGGTATAATGGATTTAATGTAATGCAATGGATTGTGGGTATAATGGATTTAATGTAATGCAATGGATTGTGGGTATAATGGATTTAATGTAATGCAATGGATTGTGGGTATAATGGATTTAATGTAATGCAATGGATTGTGGGTATAATGGATTTAATGTAATGCAATGGATTGTGGGTATAATGGATTTAATGTAATGCAATGGATTGTGGGTATAATGGATTTAATGTAATGCAATGGATTGTGGGTATAATGGATTTAATGTAATGCAATGGATTGTGGGTATAATGGATTTAATGTAATGCAATGGATTGTGGGTATAATGGATTTAATGTAATGCAATGGATTGTGGGTATAATGGATTTAATGTAATGCAATGGATTGTGGGTATAATGGATTTAATGTAATGCAATGGATTGTGGGTATAATGGATTTAATGTAATGCAATGGATTGTGGGTATAATGGATTTAATGTAATGCAATGGATTGTGGGTATAATGGATTTAATGTAATGCAATGGATTGTGGGTATAATGGATTTAATGTAATGCAATGGATTGTGGGTATAATGGATTTAATGTAATGCAATGGATTGTGGGTATAATGGATTTAATGTAATGCAATGGATTGTGGGTATAATGGATTTAATGTAATGCAATGGATTGTGGGTATAATGGATTTAATGTAATGCAATGGATTGTGGGTATAATGGATTTAATGTAATGCAATGGATTGTGGGTATAATGGATTTAATGTAATGCAATGGATTGTGGGTATAATGGATTTAATGTAATGCAATGGATTGTGGGTATAATGGATTTAATGTAATGCAATGGATTGTGGGTATAATGGATTTAATGTAATGCAATGGATTGTGGGTATAATGGATTTAATGTAATGCAATGGATTGTGGGTATAATGGATTTAATGTAATGCAATGGATTGTGGGTATAATGGATTTAATGTAATGCAATGGATTGTGGGTATAATGGATTTAATGTAATGCAATGGATTGTGGGTATAATGGATTTAATGTAATGCAATGGATTGTGGGTATAATGGATTTAATGTAATGCAATGGATTGTGGGTATAATGGATTTAATGTAATGCAATGGATTGTGGGTATAATGGATTTAATGTAATGCAATGGATTGTGGGTATAATGGATTTAATGTAATGCAATGGATTGTGGGTATAATGGATTTAATGTAATGCAATGGATTGTGGGTATAATGGATTTAATGTAATGCAATGGATTGTGGGTATAATGGATTTAATGTAATGCAATGGATTGTGGGTATAATGGATTTAATGTAATGCAATGGATTGTGGGTATAATGGATTTAATGTAATGCAATGGATTGTGGGTATAATGGATTTAATGTAATGCAATGGATTGTGGGTATAATGGATTTAATGTAATGCAATGGATTGTGGGTATAATGGATTTAATGTAATGCAATGGATTGTGGGTATAATGGATTTAATGTAATGCAATGGATTGTGGGTATAATGGATTTAATGTAATGCAATGGATTGTGGGTATAATGGATTTAATGTAATGCAATGGATTGTGGGTATAATGGATTTAATGTAATGCAATGGATTGTGGGTATAATGGATTTAATGTAATGCAATGGATTGTGGGTATAATGGATTTAATGTAATGCAATGGATTGTGGGTATAATGGATTTAATGTAATGCAATGGATTGTGGGTATAATGGATTTAATGTAATGCAATGGATTGTGGGTATAATGGATTTAATGTAATGCAATGGATTGTGGGTATAATGGATTTAATGTAATGCAATGGATTGTGGGTATAATGGATTTAATGTAATGCAATGGATTGTGGGTATAATGGATTTAATGTAATGCAATGGATTGTGGGTATAATGGATTTAATGTAATGCAATGGATTGTGGGTATAATGGATTTAATGTAATGCAATGGATTGTGGGTATAATGGATTTAATGTAATGCAATGGATTGTGGGTATAATGGATTTAATGTAATGCAATGGATTGTGGGTATAATGGATTTAATGTAATGCAATGGATTGTGGGTATAATGGATTTAATGTAATGCAATGGATTGTGGGTATAATGGATTTAATGTAATGCAATGGATTGTGGGTATAATGGATTTAATGTAATGCAATGGATTGTGGGTATAATGGATTTAATGTAATGCAATGGATTGTGGGTATAATGGATTTAATGTAATGCAATGGATTGTGGGTATAATGGATTTAATGTAATGCAATGGATTGTGGGTATAATGGATTTAATGTAATGCAATGGATTGTGGGTATAATGGATTTAATGTAATGCAATGGATTGTGGGTATAATGGATTTAATGTAATGCAATGGATTGTGGGTATAATGGATTTAATGTAATGCAATGGATTGTGGGTATAATGGATTTAATGTAATGCAATGGATTGTGGGTATAATGGATTTAATGTAATGCAATGGATTGTGGGTATAATGGATTTAATGTAATGCAATGGATTGTGGGTATAATGGATTTAATGTAATGCAATGGATTGTGGGTATAATGGATTTAATGTAATGCAATGGATTGTGGGTATAATGGATTTAATGTAATGCAATGGATTGTGGGTATAATGGATTTAATGTAATGCAATGGATTGTGGGTATAATGGATTTAATGTAATGCAATGGATTGTGGGTATAATGGATTTAATGTAATGCAATGGATTGTGGGTATAATGGATTTAATGTAATGCAATGGATTGTGGGTATAATGGATTTAATGTAATGCAATGGATTGTGGGTATAATGGATTTAATGTAATGCAATGGATTGTGGGTATAATGGATTTAATGTAATGCAATGGATTGTGGGTATAATGGATTTAATGTAATGCAATGGATTTGGGTATAATGGATTTAATGTAATGCAATGGATTTAATGTAATGCAATGGATTGTGGGTATAATGGATTTAATGTAATGCAATGGATTGTGGGTATAATGGATTTAATGTAATGCAATGGATTGTGGGTATAATGGATTTAATGTAATGCAATGGATTGTGGGTATAATGGATTTAATGTAATGCAATGGATTGTGGGTATAATGGATTTAATGTAATGCAATGGATTGTGGGTATAATGGATTTAATGTAATGCAATGGATTGTGGGTATAATGGATTTAATGTAATGCAATGGATTGTGGGTATAATGGATTTAATGTAATGCAATGGATTGTGGGTATAATGGATTTAATGTAATGCAATGGATTGTGGGTATAATGGATTTAATGTAATGCAATGGATTGTGGGTATAATGGATTTAATGTAATGCAATGGATTGTGGGTATAATGGATTTAATGTAATGCAATGGATTGTG
The DNA here is from genome assembly GCF_045791955.1 of Oncorhynchus clarkii lewisi. Classification (NCBI taxonomy): domain Eukaryota; kingdom Metazoa; phylum Chordata; class Actinopteri; order Salmoniformes; family Salmonidae; genus Oncorhynchus; species Oncorhynchus clarkii. Next base: position 592,482 of record NW_027257941.1, read on the forward strand.
GGTATAATGGATTTAATGTAATGCAATGGATTGTGGGTATAATGGATTTAATGTAATGCAATGGATTGTGGGTATAATGGATTTAATGTAATGCAATGGATTGTGGGTATAATGGATTTAATGTAATGCAATGGATTGTGGGTATAATGGATTTAATGTAATGCAATGGATTGTGGGTATAATGGATTTAATGTAATGCAATGGATTGTGGGTATAATGGATTTAATGTAATGCAATGGATTGTGGGTATAATGGATTTAATGTAATGCAATGGATTGTGGGTATAATGGATTTAATGTAATGCAATGGATTGTGGGTATAATGGATTTAATGTAATGCAATGGATTGTGGGTATAATGGATTTAATGTAATGCAATGGATTGTGGGTATAATGGATTTAATGTAATGCAATGGATTGTGGGTATAATGGATTTAATGTAATGCAATGGATTGTGGGTATAATGGATTTAATGTAATGCAATGGATTGTGGGTATAATGGATTTAATGTAATGCAATGGATTGTGGGTATAATGGATTTAATGTAATGCAATGGATTGTGGGTATAATGGATTTAATGTAATGCAATGGATTGTGGGTATAATGGATTTAATGTAATGCAATGGATTGTGGGTATAATGGATTTAATGTAATGCAATGGATTGTGGGTATAATGGATTTAATGTAATGCAATGGATTGTGGGTATAATGGATTTAATGTAATGCAATGGATTGTGGGTATAATGGATTTAATGTAATGCAATGGATTGTGGGTATAATGGATTTAATGTAATGCAATGGATTGTGGGTATAATGGATTTAATGTAATGCAATGGATTGTGGGTATAATGGATTTAATGTAATGCAATGGATTGTGGGTATAATGGATTTAATGTAATGCAATGGATTGTGGGTATAATGGAT